>NC_056747.1:449132273-449207273 GCF_019279795.1 Protopterus annectens
ACCTATGAACCTATGGTCTTCCCCCGTTCTCCTTCCTGTCTCAAGCCTTCCTTGTCTTTGTCCCCTGTTGCAGCCAGTCATTATACTGTTTTTCTTTTTCTCAGTATCAGGTGATACTTCTGAGAATGCTACCTTGACTCTCCTATTCTGACCGTCTCTGCCACTTTCCTAACCCTGCTTGTTGCCATCTTACTTGTCTGTTCTAACAGATCATTGGTGCTTACATCAAAAACACAATGCATCTACCACACCACCTCTCTTGTTTGGCGGCTGCTTTAGCCACCTTTTCCAATGTTTCACTGTCTGAAACCGAAGATTAATTTCTCTTTTGTCTTCCCACTTTTTGTCTGTGTCTTATCCTATACCTGTTTTTTGTCTCCTTTATTTCCATCTCCATGTCCCTGTCCCTCTTATCTACTTGTTTCTCTCCATTTTTACCACCCCAGCTCTTCATTGGTCTGTGCTAGTTGCCTGACTTCCTGTCATGTATCCATTCCCATTCTTCCTTCCCTTTTTTTTACAACCCCTTTCTACTGTTCCTCACACACAGAATAATAGGTTGATGGTGATTTGATGATGGTGAAAGAAAGAACTTGCGTACTTGGTGGTGGAAGGAACTGCACTGCAATACTCAATGCAGTAGTTGTCTGCTAGAACATGATGCTATTTATGGATAAAACTCTAGCCCTCTCTGCGGTATGTTACTTCTCTGGTGCTTGTTCCGTATATGTTCATTAATGCTGAAGTGTGAGTCTTGGAAGAGAGAAGGTAATTCTGGATGTGGTGAATGTATGGGTTTGTCGTATTTATCAGCACCCTGAAATGCTGAGTGAGAGAACAAAGGAATGCCCGTAACAGCAGGGGAGGGCATCTGTAGAGTGTCAGGATTTTATGTATGTATGTAAAATCTTTGAAAATGAGTTATTTGGTAAATTATGAATGCTTTTTGGATATAGTTTGCATGTACTAGGAGATAAATGCCTTATAAGTGATCCTGTTACAACATTGCTTTTATTTTTTAGTACCTTTAATTTGTAAAAGAAAAATAAACAATGTTTCATGTATATTTGAGCATATAGTATTTTAGTAACCTTGTATTGTTTATTTCTGTATGTTGCAGACATTTTCAAAAATTGGAAAAGTAAAAAGTTGTTCCATCTCAAAGAAGAAAGACAAGACTGGTATGAACTTATTTCATTTCTTATTGTTAAATTGAAAAGTTCAGATTTCCTGCTTTCCTTTAGTAATAATGGACTGAATAGTATTATAACATGGCATGAATAAACATATCCTCCCTTCATTATTATCACTGCAGGTGTTTTCCGCCATTTCTTTACCCTGATAGTTTCATATATAAAGATATGGGTATGTGCCTCTTCAGGGACTATTAATCCCATGGAAAACAGTTCATACTTTACACTTGTCATTTGTTTTATATTATCTGAAATCTTCAAGAAAGCATGAGATCATCATTCTTGGTGGCTCAAAATCTTAGCATTTGTGTGACAATATAGGCAGAAATTATTCACTTATGAACCCGCTGTGCACTTGTACTGTTCCTTTGTTTTGATTTACTACCACTAAAACATTGCAGAAGTTGTAAGGGTTGTATGAAATATTTCATCATTAGAATTAAGATCCATTCCATTTTCAGTGATACCTGTTGTTTTACAGTTTTGGTACCAGATGTAGAACTGGACAAGCAAGCAGCAGTATATATTTTCTTCTGCCTCACATTTATGGAGAGTTTTTGTGTATGGCCAGTGCTAACAGATGTACATTAATTTTTGAAGGATTACCTTTAAGTATTTGATGAAAGTACATTGCCTGTTGCTCTTAAAATGCTGGATGCTTTGCAACTCCGTTATAATTGTACCGCTGCAGGAATGCAGAAACCTGAGATTGTCCAAAATATTTGATTGATGTAGTGCTCTTTCAGAATAGTTTGCAGTTTTTCCAACTGTTGCCAGAGACTTAGTTGTGCAGGTAACTCAGAAATGTTTTACTTATTCATGTATTTATTTTATTTTTTTTATTTTTGTATTTTTTGCCTGTTAAATGTTTTTTGCTGGATCAGTATATTTTCATCCATGATCTGAGAGAGTGGTACTTAAAAATAGCACAAGTCGTACTGCTCATCAGTTATTCATTCATTCATTCATGCATTCATTCAGCTGTTCATTCACTCATTTATTTCCCAGTATTTATTTTGTTTTATTTAGGGACATGTAGGAGACAGAACCTGTTTTGGAATTCAGTGGTCATAAGGCAGAACAACAGTTCTGGACTGGACACCTTGCAGTAACTACATTTGTAAAACAGCACAAATTCTTGGAAATAAACTCAAATACTACATGCAAGGTGAAAAAAAACAGCACTCAAGATGGAGTAAATTCCTGTATTTAATGGTTAAAACAGCTTCTACTACACCAGTTGCAAACTGGTTTCACGGCTGTCTGTATCTTCTTCACTCCAAAGATAAATCTGAATATATAATATCCTAACATAGTTATATATCAGTTCAGATAAGATGCATGACTAGCACACAACAATACCAGCTGTGAGAAATAAAGAAAAAAAAAAGAAAAACAGTTGTTTCTTTCAATGACAAACAATGAATTCATAGTCTTTCAATCCAGGGGGAAACAAGGCCCCCGTATAATATAATCCACTTTTTCTTTTGTATTAAAAAGCTTTGTAAATGTTCCTTGTGCATATCAGAACTTTTGAAAATGGCATCAATGCAAGATGAACTAAATATGGCATTTGAGTGAATCAAGGTGTGTTTATTTAAAATGCTCTTGCTTTTATTACATCTAATGTCATTCAGATATGCAGAAATTCTGTCCTTTAGGGCATATGTTTTTTTACCCATGTAAAGTGCCATCGAAACATATTCTGCAAGGTATATGTTTCTGGTATTACAGGTCATCACAGTTATTATTTGCATGGTGGAATACAGGTTCTTCTTTATGAGAAAAATGATGTATGTACTAATATTACATTTATTACAATTCTTGCTTGATGTATGTCCACACAACATGATTGTAGTGTTATATAACCTTACAATGGTTGAGTAACTGTGACAGACACTTGTTTTCAGAAATAGGTATTCAGTACTGGGGAAACAGTCCTCATTTTTACAATCCACCTTCTTTCGTTTTTTTTTTTTTAAGTAATGCTTTATAAATGTTCCTTTTGCATATTAGAACTCTGGGAAGCAGCATCATTGTCAAAACTATATGTAACATTTGAGTGAACCAAGCTAATATTACACAGCTGTGCAGAAGTTCTGTCTTTTAAGGCACATGTTTGTTTCTATGGTACCTTTTATGTAAGTCATTCTGCAAGATAGATTATATTTTTAGTATTGTATGTTCTCTTATCTGTGTAATAGAATTTATTATAGAATCCATGTTCTTCATTGTTAAAAGTTGTTTATTTAACACAAGGTCACATTTATTATAGTTTCTACATGGTTTACTTCCATACTGTGTGCTTGGGGGAGGGTAGTGTATTTTAATTGCAGTCCCTTTTGTAGTTGTTAGAAAACCGTGATGGGCACTTGTTTCTTCTGTAACTAAATTTACATTTGTTAGCCAGCTAGTACTATACTACTTGGTATATTGTTGCTCAGTAAAATTGGCCATTGTGTGTTAATGAGGTTCCTTATCTCAAAAGAGTTTACATCATACATAATAAACTTTCTCCTGTTTGCTCTTCTTTCTGGAAGCATATTGTCACATTATCTGTCCATTTTGGAAACCTCTGCTTGATCATGTAAATCTCCACTAGAATACCCCGTGTGTGAACTTGTATGTAAGGTCAGAAAACATCTCCTTAAAGAACTTCTGATCACTGCAAATTCATTTTACTGTAATGTACTCTGATTTCAGAATATTTCAAAGTACATCGCAAGGATGGCAGCTGTTACAATAAAGAAATGTAATTTTTAATTGAAAACAGAGAACAATGCAAATCTCTTCAGTATAACATCATGAATACAGTAGTAACAGTAAACTGGTGAATTGTCTAGTCAAGATTTACCATCACATGCTACACAGTATAATTGAAGTATTATGTACAACACAGAGAAAAAAGATTAAAAACAAGTACAAAAGGTTGTAAACACATTATCATCAGTTATGCTGTGTACCATGTAACAAACCATAAACAAGTAACATAATCAAATTCACTGAGCCATATTAATAAATGCAACATAAACACGTTAGCTAAACTAAGCAAGATAGTAGAAATGACTGGAATTATTGCCAGAGGTTCATATGTAGGTAAGGCCTAGCCCACACTCTTAAACTGTAATTTAGCCTATGAATCTGATTACACCAATCCAAGGGAATAAACTTCCATACAATGAAAGTTACTAATATTTTTGTAAAATATGTGTAGCAGTGCTAAATTCCACTGGTTCAATCCTTAAAGCACAGTTAGTGTGCTACCATCAATGAATTTTGTGACCTCAGCATCCAAAAATTTGACATTAAAAAGTTCTTCATGCATGCTAAATTTAATCCCAAACTATTATCATTTAAGTAATTCCAAAAAGTACACGGTTTCTCCTAAATGCTGGTCCAAACCATGAAAGAGTCATCAAATGTCTATGCCAGATATTCAGGAATATATGAAAAATGTTCTGAATTATAGATGCATTCAGTCTCAAAAAATTTCATAAACAAATATGTGAAAATGGGGGCACAGGCTGCCCCACGTTATCTCTAATCTGTAAATAACATTCCTTATTGTAGCAAAACACATTTTAGTCAATATAATTTCCATTATCTGGACCCCCAAAAAAATCATTAAGCTTGAAACTGAATAGGTCTGAGCCATCTAGCCAGTATTCTAATGCATCTTGTTCTTTTCATGAGGTATTGATGTATAAAGTGCATTGACATAAAATATGCATAGATATTGTCCTTCTGCCATCAAATGTGACATAATAGAAAAAAAGCACACTAGTTCACTCAAATACTATATTTAGTTTTATTGGCATTTATGCTGTTTCAAGTTCTGATGTATGCATAAGGAACATTTAAAGCATTTGTGATTAAAAAGAAAGAAGGTGGATTGTTAAAATGGGGGCTTTGTTTCCTCTTGGATTGAATGACTATGAATTTCATCGTTTAAATGGAAAGCTAATAGAACTGTTTTTTTTTCTTTTTTCTCTCATTTGATATTGGCATATGTTAATTGTGTGACTTATTGGAATTTTTGTATAACCCTCTTAAGATGCAACATGTTCAGATTTATTTTTTGCACTGCTGAAGCTGCAGATATCAATAAAATAGTTTTTCAGCTGGTGTACTGGATGCCATTTTAGACATTAAATACAAACAGTTAATCCCCTCACTTTGACTGCTTTTTTCTCTCTTCTTTGTGGATTTTCTGCAAAGATGCATCTGTCTATATATATATATATATATATATATATATATATATATATATATGTGTGTGTGTGTGTAACTGTACATATATAAATATATATTATATATATATATATATATATATATATATATATATATATATATATATATATATAGGTGTGGGCATTGGATTGAATGACAGGTTATACCAACACCTAGATAACTGATGTAATAATATCGAAACAGCAAATGCTGACAAATTCTGTAACATAGTTTGCATTATGAAACAATAAAACACATACATTTGGACATCAAAATTTTGCAAAATGAAGAATGTCAGTTGGTCAAATGAGCAGTCATCTATGCAGTATAATATCAGATGAACAATAGTGAGCAAATAATTTATCTTAAAGGTGGAAGCAAGATGTTGGAAGAAGAGCAAGGTAAGGTTTTTTGAGAAAAGGTAGCAGGGGATCATATGGCATTAGTAATAAAAAGAGAGGGCAGAGAAAGGGAGAATAAGAAGAGAGGGAAGGAGATAGGAAAAAATGGGTAATGAGGGAATGAAAGGATGGAAGTAGTAAAAAGTACATGGTAGGTAAATAGAGTGCAAAGTGTGGATATTAGACAAGGTAGTTGGTAGGTAAGAGCTAAAGAGTTCAGCCTGGATAATTACAGGAGCAGATCCAAGATTTGGACTAAAATTATTTTGAAGTGTGTTTAAACTAAGAAGATTAGAGATTGTTCTAAGGGTTAGTGGTTAGGAGTTTGAACTTTTGGCTATAGAATAGGACTAGAGGCTTTGTCCAGGTGATTTACTAGGTTTTTATTTATTGAGATGAGGAGTTTATCTTCTGATCGGAGAGGTCTTCTAGATTATAGGACAGGGCAGGCTGTAGATTTATGAATGATAATGTGGGTAGTTAGAATTTGTGGTAGCAGAGGTGGTGGGGAAATTTGAGCTACTTAAGACTGCAGGGAGGTGTAGTGAAGACTGTAATATGTTGCACTAGTTGGAAACTTAGCAATTTTGTTTTAACGAATTTCAGGTTTTGTTTTTAGTGAAGTTTGTGGATTGGCCGACTGGAGTTCCAATTTAGGAATGAGGGTAAAAGGTAGGTGGTTTTGGTAGATGTATTTAGAAAGTGTTCATGCCTCTAAAGCATTCCAGTTTGCTGTTTTTTTTTTTAATAACATTATTATTCTGGATGTGAAGATCATATTCGGGTTTCTCATCTATTGTCACACCTAATAATTTGATGGGGGGGGGGGGGGTTACTCCTTCAATTTCTGTGTTGTTTAGGGGAGTGAATCTTGGAACTTGGATTTATCTATATAATGTGTTTTAGGACTAAAGAGGATAATTGGTTAGGAGGGTGGCCTAATGGGTAAGGTGTTTGCCTTACAAACACAAGGTGCTGAGTTTGAGTCTCACAAGGCATAATTGGCTAGGCTTAAAATGGCTTGCAAGGGCAGTTAGCGTAGTACTAATTTATGATATCTGTGATGTATATATGTATCCCGGTATCACGTCAGTCGCCCTGCTAGACAGGGGTCCAGGAAGTAAATAGTGTGGGAAGAAATAGCCAGGGAATTGTTATGGCTAGGCTTGTGTAGGCCCTAGGGCTGATAGCCTAGTAACAACCTACGAACTTATGAAGAAGCTTGGATGTTCTTCATCTCACATTGCTGCAGTCATAACTTGTGGGTAGTCCGCTGTCCTCGGTCGGCCCGAATACCAAAGTATTAGGCTGGCGTCGGTCATGGGCGCTCAGATCTGACGTCAGAGCATCATGGTATTAAAGCGCATGACCGACGTCATATCCTCAGTCTTTTTTGCCGCATGATCCGTAGCAGAAGCAGCGTTTGCAAGTGCCGTTCGGCGTTCTGAAATTTTCGTATTCTGAGTTTCAGACCGATACCAAGTTGGCTACCCCGCTGGGGAATATTTTTGTTTTTTCTTGCCTCAGTTAATTCCGGATGTCAGAAAAAGTGAATAATTGTATTTCTTGTGGGAAACAGATACCGCATAGGGATTACCACTCTCTCTGTATTCCTTGTTTGGGGCCTGAGCACGATGTAGTCGGGTGTCACTTTTGTGCTAGGTTTAATAAGCGCACCATTAAACGTAGGTTAGATTGCGCTAGGCTTGTCTTCGGTAAGCGGTGTAATTACAATATGCCGCCGGATACTCGGCCACCGCTAAGAAGCGCAAGGAAAAATCGTTAAGGTCCAAGCAGGATGTGTCGTCCATTCCGGACGCCGGTTCTTTAGAAACTACGGTGGAATCTGTAGATCCAGCCGAGGTTTCAGCTGAGTCTCAGTGGGAGACGTTAATTTTGCAGGATGTGGCCTCTCAGGAGTCAGGTCAGGCTGAGGGGGCCTCTCAGGTTGCTGTACTCCCTTCTTTGCCTAAGGGGGTTAGGCCTTCTCCTTCTGTCTCTAAGGTACCTTCTAAGGGCAGGCCTAGTTTGTCTTCCTCAGGTGTCAGTCCTAGTTCAGCAGGTTCTGTGCCCAAAAAACACATGCTTAAAATGGCAGAAGATTTAATTTCCTTAATCAGGGGTTCTATGCCCCCTCCAGATAAGAGGCCTAGGGTGGAGCCAGAGGTAGAATGTTTGGAACAGGCTTCAGATTACTCAGAGTCTTCAGCTGAAGACACTCAGGATTTTCCTCCTTATTCTGATTCAGACGCAGAGGATTCCAGTCCTTTTGCTTCTCCTCCAGAGGATTTTTCTTTTTCAGAAAACCTGCATTCTATGAGGGAGCATTTTAAATGGGAAGGCCAGGATTTCTCAGATTCCCGAAAGAGGCTTAGGGAATTTTTGTTTTTACCACATCGGCCCTTAGCTATACCTCCTGTTTTGGATGTTGTTCAGGATGCTTTCTCTGAGGCTTCCCCTAATCCAGACTCTTTGCCTCCTGCGCCAGTTAAACCAGATAGGTATTGCAGAGTGCCTGAAGCTCATAAATATCTGTATAAGAGCCCAAGGGCTGACCCAGAAACTATTAGCCAGGGACCTAAGGGTGTCAGGGCTTCTGTTGTAAAGAATCCAGTTCCTATGGATAAAGATTCTAGAGCTTTGGATAGGTTGGGTAAGAAAGTGTACACCTCTTCCACTCTAGCAATGAGGGCTTTGAATTGTCAGTTTCATATGTTGAAGTACCAGAATTTTCTTCTTACTCAGTTAAAATCTAAGGTAGATGCTTTGGCAGAGGGCATAGACTGTAAGGAATTACAGGATTTGGTTCATGCCTCTGATCAGGTGGGTAAGCATTCTTTGCAGTGTGGTTTCGATGCTTTACAGGCTTCTTCCAGGGTGGCTGCCACTGGATCAGTTATTCGCAGGCACGCCTGGCTTAAGGATCAGAATTTGTCAGAGCATGTTAAAGCTAGAATTTTAGATGCTCCTTTACAGTCTGAAGTTTTGTTTGGTTCTCCTGTGGAGTCTGTCTTAAAGAAAATGGAAGACAAGGCTAAGTCTATGCAGACTGTTAAAGATTTTTTGCAGGTGCAGCCCCCTAAGTTTAGCAGGAATTGGCCTACTAAGGGATGGGCATATCCTTCTTCTGATTTACAGTCTAGGGGCAGATCTAGGCGTGGTAGGGGCAGAGTTCAGAGTTCTTTCAGGCCTAGAACGTGGAGTTCCCCTGCACAATCTACAGGTGAGGGCAGGGGCCAGTCCTTTCGTAAACAGGCCCAATGACCTGCATCTTCAGCTGCCAGATCCCTCCTGTCTGGCAGCACCTTTGGGAGGAAAGTTGGCACTCTTCAAGCAAAATTGGCTTTTAGTCACCCAGGACAAATGGGTGTTAGACATTATAGACCGAGGCTACAAGTTTTATTTCCACACATTGCCTCCTTTCAAGGGCATGCCAGACGTTCCTCCTCAGCAAAGGGTAGAGGCTCACAAACAGATTTCTTTACTTCTTCAAATGGGGGCTATACAGCAGGTCCCTCTGTCAGAAGTGGGCCTAGGATTTTATTCTCGCCTGTTTCTTGTACCAAAGAAAGGAAACACTTGGAGGCCAATTTTGGATTTATCTATCCTCAACACATACCTGGACATTCCAAAATTCAAAATGTTGACATTGCAACAACTTCTGCCTCTGTTGGGCAAAGATCACTGGATGGTAACTCTGGATCTCAAAGAGGCTTATCTTCATGTTCCTATCAGGCCCAGTTGCAGGAGATACCTGTGTTTTCGGGCTGGGACTTTACATTATCAGTTCTCTGCATTGCCCTTTGGCTTATCTACTGCGCCCAGGGTGTTCACAAAGGTTCTGGCTCCGGTGATAGCCTTCTTAAGGTTAAGAGGAATACAAATTTATCCTTATTTGGATGATTGCCTGATTCTTGCTCAAGACAAAAACAAGCTTATTCACCATCTACAGTATGTTATGGCAGTGTTAAGGTGCCTAGGGTATTCTGTGAACGAAACAAAGTCCAGTCTAGTACCCTCTCAGGAAATGTGCTTTCTGGGTGTGAGACTGAATACAGCTTCCCAGATGGCTTTTTTGACCCTGGACAAACAAAGAAACCTCACACTTTACTTCCAACAATTGTCTCTACGGTCCAGGCTGACTGCAAGGACAGTCCTTCAAGCCTTGGGGTTCATGGCATCTTGTATTCTGGTGCTTCCCAATGCCAAACTGCATATGAGGAAGCTACAATGGTATCTCAAAAATGTATGGACGCAACACTGCCACGATCTGGACACTGTCATTCAGATAATACCTTGCATTCGAAAGGAATTTTTGTGGTGGGCTCAGGAATGTCACCTAAACAAGGGACTCTCTGTGACCCGACCAGAGGCGAGTCAGATCTTAACGACAGATGCCTCGGACAAGGCTTGGGGAGCTCACCTCAATGGAAAATGGGTTCAAGACACGTGGCCTGCCAGACTTCAACATTTGCATATCAACTTGAAGGAGATGTTAGCAGTCCAATTTGCATTGATGGCTTTCAAGGATCTACTTCAACCAGGACACGTGTTGATTCAAACAGACAACACAACTGTCATGTGGTACATCAACAAGCAAGGGGAACCCATTCTACCCTCTTTGCAGGCAAGCTATGGTTTTGTGGGAGACTGCTCTCAGTTTGCACCTCACTCTTCAGGCAAGGTTTCTGCCAGGAGCACAGAACTCCTTAGCAGATGTTTTGAGCAGACAGATGGTGGATCCCCACGAGTGGAAATTGGATCCTCATGTATTTCGACAGTTGACAGTGATATGGGGGACTCCAGACATAGATCTGTTCGCTTCTCCACTAAATTTCCAGTTGCCAAAGTTTTGCACAAAGATGTTTCATCCAACAGCTTGGAAAGTGGATGCTCTATCATTCAGTTGGAGCAATCTTCACGTCTATGCCTTTCCTCCTCTGCCTCTACTTCCCAAGGTGCTCTTGAAGGTCAGACAAGACAAGCCCTCCATGATTCTGATAGCTCCAGATTGGCCTCGACAGCACTGGTACCCTCTGCTGAGGAGTTTAGTAAGGGAGCCTCCTTGGCCTTTGCCTTCCATTCCACACCTTTTGTCTCAGGCAGGCAATCATTTCCTCAATGTCAGGATTCAGTCCCTGCATCTAACAGCCTGGCATATTCTGTTTTAGAACCTGGAGGGTCGCAGCTTCCTCAACAAGTTTTGAATGTTATTTTGGAGGCCAGAAGGCCTAGTACAAGGAAAGTTTATGCAGATAAATGGAGGAGATTTTTTATTTGGAGCAAAGCAAAGAGCTTTGATGTTTCCAGGCCTGATTTGCGTGTTTCTCTTCAATATCTTACGGAATTATTAGACAAGGGTTTGTCTTTCTCCTCTGTAAAAGTTCATGCTGCAGCCATTTCTGCTCACTATGACTGTGACCCACCATTATTCTCTCCTCCTTTGTTTAAGCAATTCCTTAGAGGGGCAAAGAACATAAGACCTCCGCGTAGAGCTCCTACTCCTTCCTGGGATCTCAATTTTGTGTTGGAAAAGCTTACTTTACCTCCTTTTGAACCTGCAGCTACGTCTGAGTTAAAGTTTTTGTCTTGGAAGACTGCTTTTTTGTTGGCCATTATGTCTGCTAGAAGGGTATCTGAATTACAGGCTCTAATGGCAGTTGAACCCTTCCTGATTTTTCATAAGGATAGGGTGTCTCTGCGTACTAACCCTACTTTTATGCCTAAAGTGATTTCAAATGTGGCCTTGAACCAATCTATTCATTTGCCTACTTTTTATGCTGATCCCCAAAATAAAGGGGAGAAAATTCTGCACACTTTGGATATTCACAGGCAGTTGCGTTGTTATTTGAGCAGGACTAAAAGGTTCAGACAGTCTCAACAGTTGTTTGTTGCTTTTGCTTTGGCCTCTCAGGGGAAACCTGTTTCAAAACAAACTATTTCTAAGTGGATTGGCCATTGTATTGCTTTTTGTTATTCTCATCATGGTAAGGAGATTCCGCTGGAATCAGACCTCATTCCACTAGGGCTACTGCCACTTCTACTGCTTTTTAAGGGTGTAGCTACTAAAGATATTTTGGAGGCAGCTACTTGGGGTTCAGTGCACCTTTTCTAAACATTACCATCTCCCTCTTTATTCCAAATCTAGGGCTGGATTTGCCACTGCAGTCTTACAGGGCATGTTAGCAGCTCCCAATGCTTTATGATTTTGCCAGCCTCCCTTTACCTTTGCTTTGGGATTCTACCCACAAGTTATGACTGCAGCAATGTGAGATGAAGAACATAGTACAGTTTTGTACCTACCATAAATGTAGATGTTCGAAGATCCACATTGCTGCAGCCCAATTTACCCTCCCTCCTTCCCCTCTGTAGTTTGGAGTGGTTGTATGGTTTGGGTGGTAGAGGTTGTTTGTACATAGGTTTTGGAGGGTTTTTTTTCTATTTTTGGCTGTGGCCTTTCTTTTTAGGGCCTTCTGACATCTGGGGCAAGAAAAGACTGAGGATATGACGTCGGTCATGCGCTTTAATACCATGACGCTCTGACGTCAGATCTGAGCGCCCATGACCGACGCCAGCCTAATACTTTGGTATTCGGGCCGACCGAGGACAGCGGACTACCCACAAGTTATGACTGCAGCAATGTGGATCTTCGAACATCTACATTTATGGTAGGTACAAAACTGTACTTTTTCTTGGTGTTAAGCTGCAGTTAGATATTACTAAGCCAAGTGTCAGAAGTTTAAGCTTCTTGTATTATTTGCTGTAGATGCAACACTAGCTGAAGAGCAGCTATTGGAGAGTTATCTGCATTTTGAATTAGGGACTCTTGACTGAAGAAAGTATGAAAATTATTGACGAAAACATTACAAAGTAGGGGATCAAGGTTAAGGATGTTTAGATTTTACCTCCTTTTATGTAGCAAAATGATATAGGACTTTTTTCATAAGACTGGCAACATAAGACTCAGTGACATGTCTCTTGTTAAGGATGCTAATTGGATGGGCAGTGACCTCTGCTGCTGGTTTTAGATATTCTAAAATAATCTTAACCCCAACAAAACCAAACTAGTGCTGTTCCCTAACCAATGTCTAAAAATAAACAACCCCTACCATCACCTCATCCAGTCACGCTGTAATCATACTCACCTCAGAAACCAAGCTACTAAATATTCTAGATTATAAGTTAAAATCTGACAAATGTATATCTCATGCCATCAAAAAGGCCCAACATTAAATTAGGTTCCCTTTACAGAATAAAACCTTAAACTCTTCCTGACAAGCTATTGCTAGGACCCACCTAATATCCACTTTACTCTACGCCTCCTCTGTATTTACTACCCTCACAAAAATCAGACTTAAGCAAACTTGAATCACGCTACCATAAGATAGCCAGATTTGCTGCTAACCTGCCCCACAGAACCCATGGTTGTCTTGCTCTGAAACAACTCAAATGGGTAGAACTGTCCAAGCTACTAAACCAACTTTACCATAGCCCATTCCATAGTTTACCTACCTGATAAATGTCCATCCATACAGGATCTAGTACAAACCCACCTCAATAGCAGGACTCTATGATCCTCTAGAAAAGTACTAAAAGTTACAAAATCCAACAACAGCTTTGGAAACTCGCTATATTCCAACTACGTAACTAATGCACTGTCCCACCTAAATGACAACTGGTTATGCTTGTCACCAGGCTGAACCAATTTCTTCCCTCCTCACTCTCTCTCTTCCTATTCTCCACTTTCACTGTATTTCTATGCTTAGTGAATACCTTACTTACTGCCATCCTCACCCTCTCTCCCTACTCCCCACTGTCAATATATATCCATTTGCTTACTGATCCTATGTGATTATAAGTATAACAACATTAAGCGTAACAATTTACAGTACCAAACGGGCATCTCTGCAACATTACTCCATTGTATATTAAGCTGTTGTATCTCTGAGACACTACTCCACTGAATGATTTCTTGTTACCAAGTGTAACTGCCAAAATATGTGTTACTAAGTGATCCTGTTAGCTTTATTATTAACTTGAACTGTGATTTGTTACTGTGTGATTTATGGGTCTATATTAGAACATCGATGTTTCAGAACATCAAATGTTCTAATATCGAACCCTATTCAGCGAACACTGAAAATAGCGAAGCTGCAGAAAACTGAATTTTTTCCCAGAGAAAGAATTTGGTTGTCCGTTTCTGTCGCTTCGCTATTTTCAGCTCTGTGGTGGAACGTTACGGGTCGGGTTCAGGTAAGTTTGTGATTGTGTGGATGTTAGGGTTAGGGCGTGGGTCAGGTAAGTGTGTGATTGTGTGGATGTGAGGGTTAGGGCAGGGTAGGTGAGTTAGGGTTAGGGCGCCGGTGAGGTGAGTGTGAGATAGTGACAGACCTTAGGTTTAGGGTTTGGGTTAAGGTAAGTGGATAGTTAGTGGTGTATGTACAGTTTAGTGTAGGGTTATATGTAAGTTTTTAGGTGTATGTGTGTGGATTGCTGTTTGTTTGGTGTGCTTGTGTTGTGTGCATGTTTCAGAACAGCAAATTTTTTCCCTAGGAAAAAATTCGCTGTTCTGACTGTTCGATGTTGTCAGCGTTCGCTGAATTGGGTTTGATATTAGAACATTCGAAGTTCTTCGATGTTCCAATATAGACCCTGATTTATTACTATAATTTCTCTGATTGTTTCATTATCATCATTGTTTAAAATACTGATTGTTATGTTGTTGTTATGTGGAGCTTTTCTCCACTGAAAATGGGCAAACTTGCCCAGTCGGACATCCGCAGTAAACAAATGTTAAATAAATAATTCTGGTGAGAGGTTATCAGCAGAGGTAGAGCAGGGTTTGAACTTATCTGTAAGATTTTTTTTTTTTTTTTATAAGGATAGTTGGGACAGGCTGTAGGTTAAAAGAGATGGAATTAATGAGCGTAGGAAGAGTGGATTCTGGTTTGATGGAGGTAGGATGAAAACAAGGCATTTTGTGAGAAAGAAGTGCGTTAGGAAGAGGAAGATGTGTCCAAAGAGGATGTGGTTACATTAGCTATACTTTCAATAAAATAAGTACTTGAACATGCTTTTGAAGTTTGAAGGAGGGAGCTTTCAGAACATGGACTGAGATATTTTTTAGATCCTGGATTAAGTAGTGAAGTTATAGAAGACCAAAGTGGGGTTATGCTTATAGCTGGTTGGTTAAAAAAAAAGTATAAAAGTGTTTGTTCTTGTTTTCTTTCTTATTTTTTAACCTGGTTACAGGGTTGCATGAAAAGTGGTAAATGTGTGGTGGCTTTGTTTTTTTTTGCCATTTTTCCATGTCTTGTCCCTGTCAGTCATGGAGCATGATCAGATTTGATTCCTTTTATATGAAGAGGAACTAAACTATTAAGCATATCCAGAAATATTAAATTAAAATTATTTACTTTTTCATCTAAAGGTAGAGTTTTTTTTTTTTGAATGAGAAGTAGTTGTATGGGTATATGCTGGTAAGTTCATGATGGATGCTGGGAAGTCAGAGGTTAAGTTCTGCCAGTTGATATTAACTTGTACTGGATATCCAGGATAGTGTATCTTCTAGAACAGGACTGCTGTGTCCAGAAGGGATATAAAGTACAATAATACATGAGCTTTTTGTATGATTTCATTTTATGAAGGTGGTAAGAATTTTGCTATTTGCAAATTTTGAGATGGAATTTGAGTAAGGAGTAAAATGTAGGAGCTAAGGTTGGGCAATACTATCCCACCTTCTTTGCTAGTCTACTTATGTTATAGCCATGAGGAAGAAATTCTGAGTCTTTTATGTTAGGATTGAGGCAAGTCTCTGTGGAGGCTGACTGTTTGGGATATAATGTGTAATCCAGGGATGAAAGTCTGTAATTTTGTTAAATATGCTTCAAAAATTTACTGTAGCAAGGTTTAGGGTCCTAGTAGGGGGTATCTGAGTTTGAGGCAGGATAGGATCTGGGTTTGGGTAACTCTTACCACACTGAGAGATTTTGGAGAGGCAGAGTCTGTCTACGATATTTATTATTTTGATGGGTTGGAGTTTTAGTTTTTAATTTGGAAGGTGTGTTTGAAGTATTTTCAGTTTAGAATAGTAGAAGGGGTTTACATTAAATAAGCTGTGAGGGATATAGTAACTGTTGGTAAAATCATGGTTAGTATTAGTGGTTGCAAAAGTTGAGTGCAGCAATGTAATGTATGCGTGAGGAAAAGGATAAGGAATGTATGTGCCAGGAAGGTAACAACATGGTTGATATAAAGGTAGATGTTCATATTGATCACTGCTGCAGTAGCCTTAGCTATATGGGTTATATCCTGCCAAGGATATACAGCTGGCCTGTTTGGCAGCTTGAGCTGAACTGACTAAATGACACATTTGGGAATCAAGCCCTTAAGAGCTTTACTGCTGCTGAAGAATATGCTCTTCTAAGGACTGACAGTTATCTTGTGCTGCCTTTGCTGGGTAAATAAGCTCCCCTTGAGGAAAATTCTTTCTCTTCAATAATTTTTATTATCATTACTTTCCTCTTTAGGAAAGTTATTTTAAAGCTAGAAGTTGTGTTTTAATGGACTGTCAAACGAGACTATATTGTACTTTTAAATGCTTTTTTCTGTCAGTTTAACAGCTGTTTCAAGTAACTGAAAAACAATATTTCTGTTGAGAAATTGTATTTATTTTACCCTGTTGGGCTGGCAAAGTTTAAAGTGCTTTTTACTGTCTTTCTCTATGAAAAAAAGTAACGTTAAATACTTTGTTTTTACCAGAATCTGCTGCTTGTTTCCCCTGGGAAAGAGGCACCATTTTGGCTTAACCATGGAACACTCCATCAGTCCCATGGTGGTCCTCCTTTCAGTCAGAAAATGAAAGTTAAACATCCTTTTTGTTACAGCTGGCCAGCAATTTGCCTCAGCCTCATTTGGGGGACAGCGCTGTGGCCATTATAGCCATTAGTTCTTCCTTAGACCTTTCATCTTTAACCCCAGATCCCTGTGGTATAGCACCTGCAACTGCTATGGACCAGGAGTTAGCCACTTCCTCTATGGCTGTTGGGGTCCCCTAGGTGGGCAAGGGAGAGCCACTTTTATTGGTCATGGGAGAGGAAACAGGGAAAGCTTCCCTGTTTTATCTGAATGTTGTGCCTATCCCTTGGGAAGCAACTGTTTGGTCCCAGTTTTTCTGTTAAAAAGAAACAGGAAGACATGGGCATTCAGAATCGCCAATTAACTTCTCAACAAGACCATTAGTCTGGGGATGGTAGGGGGTGGTCTTCATGTGCTTCACCCCACAGGACTTCCACAGACAAGCCAGCAGGTCTGACATAAAATTGGCACCTCTGTCACAGTATTTCCTTTGGGAAACTTACCCTGCTGAAAATCTCTAGCAAAGCATTTGTCACCTTCTCGGCCTCAATGGAGGACAAAGCCACTGCCTCAGGGTATCATGTAGCATAATCTACAATCACTAGGATATACTTTTTCCCTGTGGAACTTGGGGTACTCAGAGGACCCACAATATCCATAGCTACCCTCTGAAATGGCTCCTCAATCACAGGCAAAGACATCAAAGGAGCTCTCACCTTGTCTCCTGCCTTGCCTGCCTTTTGGCACTGCTCACAGGTCCTGCAGTACCCTGTTACATCTCAGGAGATTCCAGGACAATAGAAGTTTTGCATAATACTCCTCTTTGTACGTTTTATGCCCATATGACCTGCAAAGGGAATATCATGGGCTATGGCTAGAAGAGCCAGTCGGTAAGCTCTAGGTGCTACCAACTGCTGTACTCTCTCACCTTCTAGCCCTCCCTCAGGGGTCCACTCTCTGTACAGTAACCCTTTGTTCCAGTATACAGATTTCCCCTTCCCTTGAGAATCAGGTGCGTCCTTAGCTACCTGCCTCAGGCCTTGCAATGTAGGGTCTGAGAGCTGAGCCTGTCTCAAGTCTCTCCTTGTAACCCTTCCCAGCTCCCCTTCCAGAGGAAGTCTGGCATCCTCTGACAGCGGTGCCTCACTGTCAGCCTGGGAACTACTACTCACCTCTACCTTTACAGTTACCCTGTCCAAGGGAGCATTAGTACTCACAAGCAACTGTGGCTCACATTCAGTCTCACTGCTACAGCGTAGCTCACTCCCTGAAGTAACCACCTCAGCAGTCCTGGCTGCAAGTATGCAGTCTGTCTGGTTCTCCACCAGGCTACCAGACCCACATGCTTGTCTCCTAGCCTCACTGCATGTAACTGCATAAGTACATATTACTGCCTCATCCAAATCCTTCCCACTCAGGACATCTTCAGGATGGTAGTTCCATACCCCTGTTCTCTCAATACAACCTACTGTTTTGGCATTTTGTCTTTCCCACTTACTGGCTCCCTCACCTTTGGTTCCCCACCTTGCCTCCGTAGACATCTGTATGCCACATGGTCCCACTGGTTGCATTCAAAACATTTAACCCTAGCTCCTGGATGTGCATCTGCACTAGTGGCTTCCCTTGCTACCGGCAGATTCTGTTGGGGCAGTCTGTGCTGCCCACCATGGGTTCCTTTAGTCCCATGAACAGTACTGGGGGTCCCCTTCCTGTGCAGGGCTGCCCTGCTTGCTAGGTATAGGTCTCCCTTCTTCCCCAACTCCTCTGAAGTAGCACACTGTCTATCTGCTAACCAGATCCTCATGTCCTCAGGCAAAGTGCTAAGGGCTTGTTCCCTTACCATAAGGTCTGCCAGCCCTTCAAAAGTAGTGACCTGACATCCACTCACCCAGCTATGAAAATAAGTGCTCAATTCAGCAACATATTCACATACATTTTCATCTGCATTGTCAGTGTCATGCATTTTTGCTAAAGAAGTTACAGCATTACCATGGAGTAAGGGGGTCAGGACCTGTACCCTAAGCCCTTGGTCAACTTCATACTGTTTACATACCCACTCAAACATATGAATGAAGCTATCAAAATTATCCCCCTCTTTAAACTGTGGAAGAAATTTGCTGACCTTTTGTGCTTCTGGATTCCGGTTGCTGCCTTCCCCATTACCTCCATGACTGTGGCGAAGAGTCAGCATTTCCCTTTCATGCCTCCTCTGCCGTTCATTTTCCTCAGCTTGTAGACTCTTCATTGTCTCGGCTGCTTCTAGTTCTATACACCTGGCCACCAACTCAAGTCTCTTTAGCTCCATCTAGATTTTTAAGTCCATTGCAGAAAGGTTGAGCTGTCAATTCTCCAAGGTTATTGTATCTCCACTGTCAGTCTGATTGTCCTGGGTGCTGTTTTCTGATGCAGCTGTAACCAAGGCTGCAATTGGGTCTGCTTTAGTCAGGTTTCCATGCACCAGTCCCATACCCAGGCACATCTCCACCAGCTGGCTCCTTGTCAGCTTTCCATACTCCTCTGCTGACATGCTGCATGCTCACCCTGACTAACACTAAGCTAACAAAAGAAATAAAACAATTGTGATCTGAACTTTGAGTATACACTGCATGGCTGTTTTAGTGTACAAAACATTTTCAGAGATCACTGTACATAAGCTACAGGAATTCACTCTACCCCACACCACTACAAGCCAATTAGTATGTGAAGTAGATCCTACCACTGCCAAACACTTGTGATGACCGTGCCATGGCCCAGCAATCAAGGAGCTTTAATCCTCACCACTAACACCAGTGAGGTTGTCTCCTAGAAGAGAGGAAAGGATAACTAATACACACAGTAAAGTACAATTTCCCTTAAGTGCACACAGAGATCACAGTCAGTCTGGGGCTGGTTGCTCCCTTGCTCACCAGGTCTCCAATAAGACTCCCCACTGGCACAGCTATAGGGTCCAGATCTCAGCCTAGCTGGGCAAGCTAAAATCTCCAGTACCCTCTCTGTCCAACCAGTGCTTCATGTCCCTGCCAAGTAGCTGACACACCACACACACACTTTGAGATAAGTATTTATACAACTTCACAGTCACTCCTGGGAAAGGCTGACACAGATTCTCCAGCTGTGCCCCTTTACCCAGACCATATGGTAGTAATCCCTGCCACCACCCAGCTAATAATATCAGCTACTAAAAGGCCCTTAAAAGGGTGTCCAGTTATTACTGTGCAATATTATTATCCAATGGTAATGTGACTATTCAGTCTAAGGCTTATTTTAGAGTGGCCTATTACATTAACCTCTATAAATATGCAATATACTCTAGAACTTATCTCTACACAAACCAGCCACAGGTAAAGGTTTTTTAAATATTTAATAATAATTAAAACACAAGACAAAACTACTACACCGCAGAGATATCTAAGAGTTCAGAGATCACACATAAACTTAAAATAATACAGTAGGGCAGGTCTGATTTAAAAAAAATACCTAATTAATCTTTACTAGCTTTAACTATTCCTACAAGAAATCACAGTGCTAAAAACTTACATGTGGGCTTAGGCAGAGTGCTGAGTTAGATATCCAAGATCAAAATGCTCCCAGTCTCTTGTGAGAAATAGTATTTAAACATTACTAACAAACATGTCTCTAAGGCACTCCCAAATTACATCATTTTTGACACTTAGTCTGGAGTTCTCAGGTCACAAACCGCATTATTTAGCAATCTAACACCCGCTCAGAAACTTACAACAATATAAGTCATTTCACATGTATACTCTAATAGAAACCAGAGCAATAAAGCACCTTCCACATGTAAATTCTGGTCATAAACTTTAGCCTTAAAACAATGGGCATGAAACCTTTATCCAGACGCACTGGAGCCGAATTCTAACATGAAAGGATCACAACATGCTTCACTGGGCCAGTAGAGTGCAATATTGTCACATGTTTTGCAGTTCCACATTTCACAGTATTCTTTTACACTCCAGAAAACATGCCTGTATTTTTACATTTATTTACAAATGCCAGAATTATATATCAAATTCTATTTGACTAGGCTGGCAGCCTTCATCCATCTCTCCCCAATCGTCACATGCCGTTTCGCAAATTTTCTTTCTTTTAAGTTCGATAACACATTTGAAGGTTTGCGTCTTCAAAGATAATAGGGACCCTTTCTAAAATGTGCCAGTGATTTCAGTGGGAGAACACTGAGATTTCTCAGTCCCTCAGAAAATACTATAAGCTGTGACAAAAGGAATTCCCAGAACCTACACTTATGCTCCAAAGCTGGGAGAACTAGAGGAATGTGTGTGTGTTTTACTGCCTGCAATTTTCCTGACAGTCCGCCAGCTGCCTTTTAAGTTTTTATACATTCTTCCCAAACCTGATCCAGAAGCTGTTGCTTTACTTAATACTTCTGCTGCTAAACACATGGTTAATTCAAATCCTACTCGCTCTTATGGTGTTTGAAAGATTAAGTATAAGAAAAATGTGTATGATCCTGCAACTTTAATTTTCATAATTTTAAGTTGTTAGACTTATTATGTTAAGGCTTGTTCTGACTAATTGTTAAAGTGTGATGATTTTTTATCTGCAGTTTCTTCTTTGTCTACAGTGTGTATATGACTTTATTGATACTTCTTCAAGGGTTATGGCCAGCAGTAATGTTTTGAGGAGGTTTGCATGATTGCATTCTCAGGTTCATAGGTTCATAGGTTTATACTAGGCTATCTGCCCTAAGGCATTTATAAGCCTAGCCCAAATTATTGTGGCTTACGCCACCCCTTATATGAAAAAATACTGTGCCCATTAGTTTGTTGTGCCTCTGTCCAGCAGTGACCCAGAGATGATTCCCGGGGTAAACCTACGATCTCCCATCCACAGGTCTAGATTTCTCTTGAACAGAGTCAGCGAGGTGCTCTGCCTCACATGGACCGGGATTTTATTCCACAGCATAGGGAGTCTCTGAGTGATAAATCTATCCCTCCAGCACGTCCTATTTATATCCGTGCTAAGGTTTAAGTCGCTTGCTCTAGTGGTTTTGGTGGATTTGGATTTTTGAGGTGGAGCATGTCCATTAATTCCGGGTTGGACATGGCCTTGTATGTCAGGCACATGTCACCTCTGAGCAGACGGTATGCGACTGAATAGAGCTGGAGTTTCTTCAATCTGGCAGCATATGACAGATTTTGGAGTCCCTTTATCCTTTTGGTGAGGAACTTTTGGGGTCTCTCCAATTGCTGCAGATGTCGGGTGAGATACATCCCGAATGGGGCATTGTACTCGATCATTGGTCTGATAAGTGAAGAGTACAGGGAACAATGACCTCACTAGATCTGGATGTGAATCCTTCATGATCAGGTGGGCAATGTAGAAGGTCTTTCTAACCACTTTAAGGCCACTGTCAACCTGGGTCCCCAGGTCCCTGATAACCTCTTCTGTGCTTAGTGGATTGCCACCTATATGGTAGCTTGGGGTTACCTTGTTTTTCCAAGGGTATGACTATACATTTTTGGCGTTTAACTTCAGGCCATGGCTCTGGCACCAGCTATCTGTTTCCGTGAGTCCCTTCTGAAGGATATCAGTGTCCGATGCACTTTCCACTATGGGTTTGCAGTCATCTGCAAACTTTGTCAGCCAAAGTCCTCTCATGTTGGCCTGTACTTCTGAGAAGTAGATGCCAAACAATAGGGGCCAAGGACCGAGGCCCTGTGGGACACCACTTGTGACCGGCTTGGAGTCTGACACAGCGCCAGCAACTCTAACCCTGTGGGTTCTGTCCTTAAGCCAGTTTGCAACCCATCTTGTGACATATGGGTTTACATTTTTTTCTACAATACCCAAGTGGGGTATTGTGTCTGCAAGGTCAAGGTAGGCTGTATGGACTGCCTTTCCTCATCAATGGCCTTGGTGACTATTTCAAGAAGTCGACCAAGTTCAAAAGGCATGATCTTCCCTTGACAAAGCCAAACTGGGTCGGGTCCAATGTCTGCAAGTCCCCTATATCTTTGTTTATGAGCTCCATTATGATCCTCTCCATAGCTTTGCAGACTAGACTTGTTAAGCTTATGGGGCGTAATTACCAGGGTCCGTGAGGCCACCTTTGTGGAGTGGGACCACAGTTGCCGTCGCCACTCCTTGGGCACGATCCTACGGTAAGGCTGAGATTAAACAGCTGCCTTATGTGCGGGTTTAATTCCTCATTTAGCTCGTGTAGCACACAGCCGGGGACACCATCCGGTCCCATTGATGCTGTGTTTTTAGCTTTAGAGAGAGCAGCTTTCACCTGCGCATTTGAGATGTCCGGGAGGCTACACTCGGCTGGGATAGTTATCTCTCCTTTAGGGGAGAGGGGTGAAGTTTGCACTGAACCTGTCTGCCAGTATGTTGGCAATGTCTGTGGGTTCAGTGATTTTGTATCATTTTGGACTAATTCTGAGCATATCTGTGAGTTTCCACCCAGGTTCCTAACATAGCTGAAAAAGGCCTTATGATTGTCCTTTGAATCCATGGCAATTTTTCTCTCAAAATTGGCCTTAGTTGATTTTATGAGTGCTTTTTACTAATAATGATCAGGGTGACTTCCCTTTATGGATTTTGTTCTATCATGTAATAGCTTTCTCCTCTTATTGTAAAGTTTGTTAATGGCTGGGGTCCACCAGACTGTTGTGGAAAGAGTCTTGGTTTTATTTGGGATTGCCTGATCCATGCAGTCCTGGAGGTGTTCATAGAAGGCATTTGTAAGGGCTTCCAGCTTGGGTTGTGGTTTCCTCTGACTCAGGGGCCTTGAAGGATACCACACCAGTCTTGAGTAGTGTGAAGTTTGCTTTAGAGAAGTTCTTCACTATGGTCTTTTTGTTTGGGGTGGGGTGGGATGTGGATTTCCAGTGAGATTAGTTTATGATCAGATCTCACCAATGAGGGATATACTTCGGTGTGGAGCATTTTGTCCCCATGTTTGTGACAATGAGATCTAGTATATTTTCTCCTCGTGGGAACAGTGACTAGCTGTTCCATGGCATTTGAATTTATGAACTCCAGGAACCGTTGGGCTAGAAAGTTAGGGCTTGAGTAATGTTCCCAGTCTATATTCGGTAGTTGAAGTCACCCAATATGATGGTGTTTGGAGATACATTTATACCCTCCAGTGTCTTCAGGAAGGCTGTGTGGGGTTCCTGAGTTTGAGAGGGTGGCCTGTAGCATGCTACAATTTGTAGAGCAGTTTTGCCTATTGTTAGTTGCACCTGGATGGTTTCGAGCTTCATGCGTTGCCACCAACCTGGAGGTGTGAGTATCCTTTATGAATATGGATACACCCCTCCTTTTGTGGAGTGGTCCGGGTTTTGGGGCGGAACGCATGATATGAGGTAAAACCTAATAGTGCCGGGTGCTCTCAGGAGCCTTGAACCAGGTTTCAGTTACAGCACAGACATCGATGTTCTCCATACTGAGAAGTGCCTGCATTTTGAGATTTAGACTTCTGGCATTGAGCAGCATTACCCTCAATTTCTTCCCATTTTTGTTTTCTAGGGTGGTAGGTTTAGAATTTGAGCCTTGCCTAAAAAGGCACTATGGGGTGGCAAGAGCCTTAGCCAATATCCGAATCCCAGGGGTGACAGGTGCAAGCCGTGCTAAGCAGCGTGGCTTGTCAAGCATGTCATCCCAGGCAGACAGACACTGGATCCCCTTTGAATGACACCAGACATTAAGCCAATTGTTAAAGCTGATCATCTTGTCTCTATATTGTGGCATCATTCTTGGTGAAGGAAGGATACTGCTCAGGGTTAGGGTCATACCTGCCTGGGCTACATAATCAGAGAGCTCCTCTATGTCTCTTTTCATGCAGTCCAGGGAGGTACGTCTCAGGTCGTTCACACCAGCATGGACAATGACTGTGTCATATTTGTACTTGCTGTGGAGTGACCCGAGTGCTTGTGTTATGTGGCGGATTCTAGCGCCCGATAGGCAGCTTACTGTGACCCTCTCCTTGTTCAGCCTGGTGAGTGGGACGTCAGTGTGTCTGACTATGGAGTCACCTATGACAAGTATGTTTGGTCAGAACCTCCCAGATGATAAAAATTAGATTTTAATTTCTCGTTTGGATAGAGACTTAGTTTATGCTCCTCTGTAGCAGAGGTGAACAAAACATGATGAAAGGGACAAGCTGATACAGGGAATCTGTAAGGTTTTTCAACCCTCCTTTTCCAAGTTTTCCAAGGGATTCTGGAGTTCCTTATCTAAGTTTGGTAAGAAGCAAAATAAACACACTCAACAAAATAAACATAAACAGACGTTTAAGAAGAAATGGCAAGGGAGTTTCAAGAATATTTCTGAAAACTCCCAAAATCTAGGATAGTTCATTAAGTCAGAATGACTATTTAAGAGACTTTGTTGCCCCCTCCCATCCTGGCAGTCCCTTTTTTTTCTAGAAATTCTGAGTCTCTACCTTTCTCTTCAGCAACAGATAGCTTAAGGCAAATTGGTTCTGTGTTGCAGATTGCTGTGTGAGGAAATACCTGCTTTCCAGGGTGGTAATTCCTTGTTCTTCAGACCAAACTCACTTGTTTCCACCCATCCTTCATCACACACTGCCTTATGGAGTGATAGAATCAGTCCCCTTCCCAGACCCCCCCCCAAAGATGGTTTTAATACCAAAGAAAGAATATGCTTGGAAGACCAGTTCTTGATCTTTTTTTCTAAACCCGTTTGTGATAGTGCCTAAATTCAAAACAATGTCACTTACCCTGTTAGAATGATCTTGAATGAAGAAGAAGGTATAGCATTAGAATTAAAAGATGGCTGATCACATTCCTGTTCATCCAAGCTTAAGGCATTTTGTAATGTTTTGTGCATCTGGATTACATTATCAGATTTCTGCTTTTCCCTTTTGTCGCTCATCTGGTCAGGATAAAACAGACGAACAGTTGTGGGTTCTGTTCAGTCAACTTTATTATGTACAAACACATCAGGATTGAGGCTTAGTAACTTTAACTTAGATAAACTTGTAAAAAAAAAAAAAAAAAAAAACTCATACATGTTGACACTGGCTGCACTCTCAAAATGGCACTGAAGCTAGCACATGCTTGCTATTTATATGCACACGGTGTCCTTGGAAATGCTTCTTAAAGGTACAACACATCTACATATTCTACACCTTTGGACCATTCACTGCACCAAGAGTGCTTATAAAGGGTCTACCTCCAGTTATAGCTCACTGCAGGCTACAGGGTCTTCACATTTTTCCATATTTAAATGACTGGTTTATCTTTGCCGAGTCTTTCAAAAGTGTCAGGTATCTCTCTCTCAGGTGAGAGATCTTTTACACAAGCTGGGATTCTAAGAGAAGATTTGTAAGTCTTTTTTTTTACTCTTTCTCACAGTATTGTTTTTCTGGGCTGTCAGCTAGAGACCACAGTTCAAAGAGCTTTTCTTCCCCAGGAAAAACTAGATCTATATCTAGGATCTAGATCTGTTTGTAGGGTTTGCCACTCAGACTTTAGTTATTTTGAGGAAATACCTTAGAATTTTGTGTTTCACAGCTTCTATGATTTTCATGATGTACCTGTTAAGACTCCACATGAGAAAAATATAGTGGTATCTGAAGTCTATCTGCTCCCAGCACCAGCACTCCTTGGCTTTCCAGATCATAGTGCTGGAGTTTGTCAGAAGGGAAATCACTTGATGGAGACAATAATATCCTAAACCAGGGTTCCTTTTCTCTCTCCCTGTTCCAAAGCATTTAGTCACCACTACAGATGCCACAGACTTTGCTTGCGGAGCAGTTTCAGGAGGAATAAAAGTACAAGGTATGTGGAACACCAAGGACAGATGCAGGCACATAAATGTAAATAAAAGAGATGCTTGCCCTGATCGAGCACTCAACTCTCTGATTCATCATTGGTCCCCAGGACCTCTTCAAGTTGTTACAGACAATACCATGGTCATGTGGTGCATAAACAAGCAAGGGGAACCAGGTTATACCCCCCACCCAGACTAGTCTTGTTAGCATTGGATATAGCTTCACAGCACAGTCTCACTCTACAGACATCCTACATTAATTTAGAGCAAAATTGTGTGGCAGACAAGTTGAGCAGGACGAAGGCGAAACCTCAGGGATGGAAACTAGATCAGGGGTCTTCCAATATTTGATCCATTTGTGGGGAGTTCCTCAAGTAAACCTGTTTGCCACCTCTCTGAACAATTAGCTGGCAAGATTCTGCCCTAGGACTCCATGCAAGAAGGCCTGTAAGACAGATACTTTTTTCTTTTCCGTGGACAGTAATGTTCCTGTATGCTTTTTCACTAAAATTCAAGGTACCTCTGAAGATTTAGCAGAATCCCACAAGATCATTGTAGTGACTCCTTTCTGGCCCAGGCAGCTGTGGTTCTCTCTTATTTTGGAAATGACCAGGGGAAATTAACACAACCTTCCTCACAACTGGATCTACTCACACAAGAACAGGTGTATTTGATACACCCTGACACCAATCAACTTCAGCTGAGACTGCCTGGATGATAGGGCCTTAACTCCCTTTAGGGACCTGTTTACTGAGGATGTGCAGCATGTACTGATAGCAACAAGAAAGCCTGCTAATTGAAAAGCATATATTAGCAAATGGAAAAAGGTTTTCTAGTTGGTACCATCAACTTAACCAGCACCCATTTAAGTGTAGTTGTTCTCTATTTTCACAATATTTGTGTGAGGTGATATTCAACAGGGTTCATTTATAGGCCATTTCAGCAGGTCTGCCGGCGGATCCTCCTTTTTCAGTGTAGTTTCATGTCATAGGATCTTAGGAGACTACTAGGCTAGAGACCTGGAGGTCATTTCAAGCCTCCAATGTAATACACTAGAAATACTATTCAATACCCAAGCTTGCATTTAGTAATGACCGCCAATGTCCAGGAGGGTTTTGGGCACTGTCCCCAGTAAGAATTTACAGTACCCCATCCATTTGTCCATGTTCCTCTTGAACAGTGTCATAGAGGTGCCCTGTTTCACATGAATTGGTAGCCTATTCCAAAGATGCGGCAGTCACTGGGAGATAAATCCTGTCCCTCCACCATGTTCTGTTTAAGTCGTAGGCTGTATTTTGGTCCCTGGAACTGGTAGCCCTAGTCCCATTTGATTTATAGATGTGCAGCAAGTTAATTAGGTTTGGGTCTGAGATTGCTCTGTAAGCCAGGCATAAGTCTCCCCTAAGAAGTCTATATGATACAGAGTATAGTGACAGGGGCTTAAGTTGGTCTGTATAAAGCATGTACTGGATTCCCTTGATCGTCTTTGTTAGAAACCTCTGAGGTCTCTCCAGTTGCTGCAGATGCTTTGTACAGAATGTGCCAAACAGGGCATTATACTCAATTATGGGACAGATTAGTGCCATGTATAGAGAGGTTATAACCTCTTGCTCTCGAGATGATGCTTTTACTAATCAAGTGTGCTACATAGAAAGCCTTCCTTACTACAGTAGACACATGGTGGTCGAAATTAAGGTCACAGTCAACTTGTGATCCCAGGTCCCTTACAACTTCGTTGGTGCATAAGGTATTGTTGATTTGATAGCGTGAAGGGATGATGCATTTCTTTGCATTCAGTTTGAGACCGTGACTAAGACACCAGTCAGTCTGCGTAAGACCCTCCTGGCGTATACTGACATAATTTGGGGATTCAGTAATTGCACTAAGTTTGCAGTTGTCCGCAGACTTGGCCAGCCACAGCCCCTTAGGGGTTTTGCATAAGAGGCCTCCAAGAAAACTGGTGGCCCTTCCTTGGGATCCTAATTTTGTACTAGAGAAGCTAACACTCACTCTGTTTGAAACAACTAATCTGGCTAACTTGAGTTTCTTAACATGGAAAACAGTTTTACTGATTGCTTTGACCTCTGCAAGAAGGGGATCTTAGTTGCAAGCTCTTATGTTAAGTCCTCCCTATCTAATTTTCCCCAGAGACAGGGTTTCTTTGAGAACTAATCATTTTATGCCTAAAGTGGTATCCAATTTTGCTTTAAGCCAAACTATCTATCTTCCAGTTTTTTCCCTGAACCCAGAAATGAGGGAGAAAGGATAACTCCATACCTTGGATGGCCACAGACAACGCTGGTAATATCTTGTAAGAAATAAATATTTCAAATCTTCAAATCAGTTATTTCGTATGAGGGTAAAAAGAAGGAACAACCTATGTCAAAACAGACTATTTCCAAATGGTTGTCTAAGGCTATTACCTTTTGTTATACTCGCTACTACAAACCTACTCCATGCTAGGTAAAGGCCCTCACTACCAGGGCCTTGACTTCATATATGGCTTTTTGGAAAGATTTGGATTCTAGATGTATTCAAGTAGCTGCAACTTGGTCCTCTGTATATACTTTTCCGAAGCATTATAAGCTCTGTTCTTTCTCCATGTCTAGATCAGGCTTTGCAAGGACCATTCTCCAGGGGCTTCTAGATTCCTCTCTTTCACCTCCCAAACGTAGAAGACTAAGGTAAACTACCCATATAGCTAAGGCTACTACAGCAGTGATCAATATGATGAACACAGTACATTTGTGAACGTAAACTTACCATAGCAGTAGATTTTCAAGTTATCATTGCTGGAGTAGCCACTCTCTCCCTCCACCCTTTTCTTGTATTGCGGTGTGTTGTTTAGTCAAGAGTGTGGTTATTTTTGGTTGTTCTTAGCATGATCTTTTTAGGGCTCAGATTCCATCTATTTTTGGCAGAAAAATTCTCTGAAGGGTTTGGACCCGAAATGTGTCTTTTAGTCAGCTGAGCTCAAGCTGCCAGATAGTTTAGGATCATGGAAGATGCCCTAAAGCTTTGGAAGCTGCCCACATATTATTTCCCTGACAGGATATAACTCATATAGCTTAGTCTATTGCAGTAGTGATTACTTGGACATCTACTGTTAGTGTTAGTTTACTTCCACAACTGTAATTTATTATACTTTGAGAGACTTATAAGGCAGTTAAGGTGGAGAGTGAGGCAGTGCAGGGGAGAGATTCTCATAGGGTGTAGGGCAGAAAGAAGTGGAAGAAATGAAGATTAGGATAGGTATGTGTAGTAGATTAATGATGTGTATATGGGGATTAGAGGAAGTGTTGTAGGGGTGGATTAGAGGAGAGATGAGTAGCTGATGTGGGGGTGCATGGGGGGAGCGGAGTGATCCCAACCGTAGAGAGGATGAATGAAGTGAGCCCTACACCACAAAGGTGGAAAAGAGATTTAACTGCTAAAAACATAGTTAGTTAAGACTCCTGTATTGTTTCACTTTAGTTTGAAATTGCTGACAAGGCTGCAATACTATAAGAAAGTGAAATTCATTTTTTCTCAAGAGGAAATTAATGGTTCTGAGTGTGTAGAGTTTCTTGAGTCAGAGTACAAATTACAACTGTTTTACACCAGACTCTGGAATAGAAAAATTGAGGAAATTATGAGGGACTCCAAAAATGGGAAGAAAGGTGTAAGACAGTAGTATATGGCAACCAAAATGAAAGCAGATCAGGTATTAACACCACTATCCAAATAAACTAAAGGTAATAAATTATCTGGAGACGTGACAACAGTAATAGAGGAGCAGAGAGAATTGAATTGCATTAAGAGGCTAGTGGGAGTTTGGAGTAGCATTCCCTGACAGTGTAGGAGATGGATATGAGAGACAACTTGAGACCAGAGAACCCAGTAATAACCATAATGGATACAACAAAGACTCAGATACTTCACCCAGAAGGTACTCATCTTTGGAATCAGACCAGAGAACCAGGTATTTTGAGACATTGTATTTGACTGTTTCACCACTCTGCCAGCCATCACTCAGAATTATTGTGATCAAATCACAGTAGTAAGATTAAGCGACATGTCTAAGAAATGGAGTTAAATGAAAAGTAAAAAAGTAAAGTCTAGTAAGCAAACAAAAATGTTGCTATTAGTTTTCAGGTGTGGATTTGCTAACCTAAATTGTGCCAAGCTGAGCTTTGCAATTAAGCTTAACTGAAAAAAGCTGCATTTCTCAATAGTTAAGTAGAGGGGTAGCACAAAAGCATTAGTGAAAAAATAATTTAATATTACTTTCCTTATCTTCAAGTCCTTAGAATTTCTCACTTTGAGTCTCTTCTCTTCATATTGTTTCTTGGCCATCAAAATAAGTTAGTAGTATTAGCATAGGACTTAAGATGGTCACTTTTTTTCTTAATAGTAAGATTCCTGTTAAGCAGGGGGAGTTATTCCAGTTTACATTAAATGTAAGATTACAGATTAATCTGTCAGTTATTTGACTGATAACCAAACAGTTTTTTTGCAGAGCAATAAAGTGGTGTTCCTCTATGGTACAGGTGGTATGAACTGGCAAGTACTGTTTGCGTTTGTAGAGTACTCAGTTTCTTGGAGGTAGTGGCACCCATGAAATGCTTGCAGTCAAATAGAAGTGCAAGTACCCCCTTGCCTGCAGCAGCCCTTGGTTTGGGCACAAATACCATGAAGACTAGCCCAGTCAATACTTAACCTGTTCAGTCTCTGCCTGTCCACGTGGTTTGTGGCTATTGCTTAGAGAATAGCCTCTGACTCCTCTACAGAGAGTGTGTCCCATCAACAGGCCTGGGTAATTATAGGCCTATTATCCTCCCTAGCCTTATTTGCAGAGCCTTGGATTTTTTCATAGCAGAACTCTCTTTTGAGGATACAGGCAACTTAATTGATCTAGAATCCAGTTGTTTTGCTTTGTGAAGAGCAGATCTGTCTCCTCAATGTAGTAATTTTCTTTGAAAATGTTAGCGGCTGTAAACAGTTGTCACTCACTGCATGCTGCTTATCTTGACCTGTTCAAGGCTTTTGATACTATCCTCCATGCTGGTATTATTGAAAAACAAACTTAATGTAAATCTCAGTGTTATCCATGTATTGCAAATTGGTATCCAGTAGATCCCAAGTTGTGAAAGTTGCTGGTACCTTTCCGAGCATAAAATTGCAGCTAGTGGCAAACCACAGGGTCTACTGCTGGGCTGTCTCCTGTTTGACATTTGTTTTGCAGACATTCAAGTCAGTATCCTAGAACTGATAATTACTGCAAGCTGCACACATATCCATTCATCTGCTAATAGTAACCAGCTTCAGTAAGGGGTGATTATATATATATATATATATATATATATATATATATATATCTATATAAAATTCCTCTTAAAAATGTCCTGACTACTTCATGGACAACTCTCATTTGGTCACTGTTTCGACCGTAGTCAGGAAAGCCTTCTATCTGGCCCAGTTAAATTCCAAGGGAATATCGTTCAAGATCCAGAAAAGTTATCCTGCCATTATATACTCTTCCCTTATTAGATCCCTCATCAAATACATTGTCCCTTTTGATATGTACATAGCCAAGCATTTTGCTCAACTGGAAAGGCTCCAAAGATTTCTAACTAATAAAATTAAAGACCTTAAATACTTCAACTGTCCTGACATATTACCACAAGCCCTTCTATTCAGTAGTCTACAATCTACTCTGAGTTGACTTGTGTCTTGTTTTGCGAGTTATTAAAGACGCAGTCATATTTGACTTTTTTTTTTTTTTTTGAAAATCAGTTCCTGTACAAATCCCTGCACCAGTAAATAAACAAGACTTGATGGAGAGTTATGTTCCTAACTCTTAAGTATTCATCGCTTGTCAAATATATTACCACTGCAGGTCAAACAGTGTGAACTGCAGTTGTCAAAAGAAAAAAAAATGAAGCATTTGGCATAGATTCCTTTAAAGTGCTTGCAGGTAGCTGCAGAACTTTTATAAATTGAATGGGAGTTTATCTCTGTCAGAAGTTAACATTAAAGAAACTCTCAAAGGAAATGGACAGCAAGGTTGTGACATTCCATCAGTTTATTATTAAGCAACATAAACTGCAAATCTCTGTACTGAGCAGCACTTGCAATGTGGGCAGAACATCTATGTCTGCTGTGCCAGGCGGCTGGGCAGTTACTTGCAAAGGTGACAAAACAGTTCTGGTCAGAACAACAGGACACAAAAAGTCATAGCTGTTCTCTCATGTTTAGCAAGTGGGACAAAATTGTGCCCCACTGTTATTTTTTTTAAGAGAAAGTTATTGACATGAAAGCTAAGCATTCCTTATGGTGTGATTCTGTATGCGCATCCAGAAAGATGACTGCACCACAGACTCTAGATGGTGCCATATGGAGAAGAGTTGTATAGACTAACTGCTTTGGTCATCTGCTGTGGTGCACACTATCTTCCAAGATAGAATAATACTGATCACAGATTGTGTGCAGTGGCAGGGCTAGCCAGTCAACGGTATAAAATATGGCTCTAGTTGATTTGGTCGTGTTGACTAATGTCACCAAATGGGCATGGGTATTTGCTGGTGATATAAGTAGTTTGATAACCTGGTGTACTTCATCCTGCACCAAGAACCCATACTAATGGTGGGAAGGGTGTCTGTGCCCTTACTGGCCAATGTGTGCCTGCCATAAAGCCCAATAGCCCTAGGTCAATAAGCTACTAAGGTCGTCCTCTGTAAAGTTACCCAGTTTGGGTTACTTGGGATAGCTCTATTGAGCAAAAGCTGGATGCAAAACCAGTCAGTCTGCCAAACATGAATGAAGGATTGCTACACCTAGTGTAGGGTCACTGACTGGATGGAGCTTGGAAAGGGATGACATGATGGTAAGGAGGCTGGCTATCCTGTGTATCCAGGAGACAAGGTGCAAGGGCAATGTAGCAAAGCCACTTAGCTTGGATCCAGAGTCTACTACTCGGGAGTAGAACAGGCTTGAAATGGGTTGGGAGTTTTGGTGAGGGAGAAGCTTTAGAAGACAGTGAGGGATGTCATCAAAATTAGTGACAGACTAATGGCAGACAGACACCATTGTAATAATAGGGCAGTATTCATAATTTTAGCCTATGCTACACAGCAGCGTTGTGATAGTGAGGAATATTGTGCATTCAGACCATAGTTGCAGGACCTACTAGATAAAGCAGGACAGCATGAGTTTGTGTTGATAATAGGTGACCTTAAATGCACATATCTGGGTAGACAGAATAGGATATGAGGACTGTCTGAGTCCCATTGGGTGGGGCAACAGGAATAAAGAATGAGAGGCCATTCTAGACTTCTGTCATGCAAATGGCTTGATGGTGACCACATGGCTCAACAAGAGAGACAGTCATAAGATCACCTACAAGAGTGGCCATCATGCAATTCGGGTAGACTTCTTCCTGATAAGGAAAGGGCAGTGGGTAGAATCAGTGATTGCAAAGTAATCCCCAGTGAAACAGTTGGCCCATAGCATAAACCACTGGTTGCCACAATCAGCTGCAAGTAGTGGTCAGAGAAGGCTCTAAGGTAAACAAAGACCACAATGAAGACCTGGAAGTTGGCTGGGAGAGAATGCACAACTTCCTGATAAGGAAAGGGCAGTGGGTAGAATCAGTGATTGCAAAGTAATCCCCAGTGAAACAGTTGGCCCATAGCATAAACCACTGGTTGCCACAATCAGCTGCAAGTAGTGGTCAGAGAAGGCTCTAAGGTAAACAAAGACCACAATGAAGACCTGGAAGTTGGCTGGGAGAGAATGCACAACAGTTCAAGGAATTAGTAAGGGCTCTATCACCTCAAGAAGAAGAGGAAATAGGAGTTGAAGTATGGCAGTGCCTCATAAACAACATGTGTAATAACAGAACAGATATGCAGCACAGCCATGTATGGAAGCAAGGTACATAAGGACAGCTGGTGGTGGAATGCAGAAGTCCAGAAAGTCATCAAAAGAAAGAAGTAATGCCAGAAAAAGTGGGAAATAGAAAAGACTGACAAGGCTAGGGAGGAATACTGGTTGGCTAACAAAGAGTCTAAGAGAGGAGTTGCAGTAGCAAAGCACAACAAAAGCACTCTTGACAGCTTCTGGAAAGTGACTTGGTAGGTGACACAAATAAACTCTATCAAGTTGCAAGACAAAGAGAGAAAGATAAAGAAGGTAGTCAGAAAACTGTAACAGATACCAGCAACAACCTACTGACCAGTCTGCAGGACATCAAAGGCAGATGAGAGGAATATTTCCAGCAGCTACTGAGTAACGAAAACCCCACAGAGGCTCTACTGCCCCAGACACAGCCTATGATGAAAGAAGAGGTGGAGCCCACTATAGAAGTAGTAAGAACAGAACTAAGGAAAATGAAGTAAGGGAAAAGCTGAGATGAAGTCACAACAGATATGATCAAGATGTTTGATGAGATAGCAGAGAAATGGCTTCTGATGGTACTCATAGCAGTATGGAGAAAAAGTCTTTTTCCAGTTGATTGAAGAATAAACATAGCAATGCCAGTGTTCAAGAGCAAAGTGGACATTCCCAACTGTGGGCAGTATTGAGGTATAAAACTCTTATCATACTGCATGAAAGTTATGGAAAGGGGGCCTGATAAACCTGTACATGGTAGAAAATAAAATGGGAGATGAGCATTTCAGCTACAGTTCAGGATGCAGCAAAAATGATCCAACATTTGTAGTGAGACAGATACTTGAGAAGAACCTAGAGATAAAGAAAATGTCTGGCTGGGTACTCCTAGAGTTGTTGAAAGCATATGACAAGGTCCCAAGAACACAGATTTGAGCAACCCTGTGGTGAAGTCCAGAAGTATTGGAAGAAGTAGTGCAGGCTATGTTCAAGGACCCAATGACTCAAGTACGAACAAAGTTCGGTTTCACAGAGTCGTTCCTAGTGGGAGTATGTGTGTGCATCAGGGTTCAGCTCTGAGCTCACTGTTGTTCATACTGGTGATGGACTACATTAGCAAACTGGTCGGAGGGGACAGATCAACAAAGTTGCTGTATGCAGACGATGTGGCATTACAGGCAGACTCTGAGCAAAACCTTCAGTGAAGGATAGGGGGAATGGAATGCAAAACTGAAGGTACATGGGATGAAACTGAGTACAGATAAGACAGTTATAATGGCCACAAGTGGGGGAAACCAGAAAAAGCTGAGAACTGAAATAAAAGGAAAAATAGTGGAACAGGTTAACAGCTTCGGGTATTTGGGGGGGTGGGGGTTAAGGAAAAGGAATATTTGAATGAGGCGGTTAAAGCTAGAATCAGAAGGGCTGCAGTCAGCTGTCACAGACTCAACAATAGTGTATGATAGAAAAATGCCAAAGAAGCCAAAACGTAATGCACACAAAATGGGTGCGACCAGTACTACTAGATTTTACAGAAAACTGGGCAGTAAACAGAGCAGGTGAGGAAGCTACAGATGGAGATGAAGTGCCTGAGATAGGTGGTAAGATGCACACTGTGAGAGAAAGAAATGAGGACGCAAGAACAGAAGCCAAAGCAGGTCCAGTTGCAGAAAAGATCAACAAGAATAGATTATGGTGGTTTGGGCATATGTGTAGAAAAGCAGAAGACAATCTGATAAGATTTGGAACAGACAGAAGGCAAGAGGAAACCACAACATCCAGCAAAGAGTTGGCTGGATTATGTGAGAGAAGACCTGCAACAGTTATGCATGAGTGTCAAAGAAAGTAAGAGAGTGGCATTGAATAGAAAAAGATGGCAACGATTGACACAACACCCCTGAGCCATGTAGAAAATGAGAAAATCACTGCTATGAGTTGTTGGGATGAGGGCAGTATCTGTGGGCAGTAATAGCCAACAGCAACAAGCCATCCATTTTTCTATTATATTTCTGTCTTTTTCTTTCTTTCTGTCTTAACTGAAGCATTTAGTGTGGGAGATGTGTCAGTAAATGACAGCTACAAATATATTATTGTGGCTGTTATTCAAGTCATTATTTCTGTCACTTTCTTCACAGTCATGAAGATTTATATGAACGTAGTATGCTTATGGCACAGGGGCCTTAGAAAGGCTTAGCAGTGACATCCCTGGGTATTGAGATTGTACTATTTACTCCATGTAAGATCATTTCTACATACCCCAGGCATCATTTTACTGTATTAACATCCAGTTGTCAAAATCTGTTTTACTTCATTAGACATGTAAAAGAAGATTACTACAAAGACTGGGAAAGTACTGGATTACCAATCAATTGTGCTAGCAGGTGATGGTGATGTGGTGGAGGTTGAGTTTTTTTTTTTGGGGGGGGGGGGGGGGGCTTGTGTTAGATTGTTAGCTCTGTGAGGCTGAAGAAGGTAAAAGGGGTAGAGATTTTTAGTTCTCAAAAGGCTAAACAGAAATTATCCCTCAAGTGTCTTTTTAAGACTGAGTAGATAGATGTTTTCTGTGTATGTGTGTGTGGGGCGGGGGGGCAGCTTAGATGGTGTAGTACAGAAATCTTCTTGGTCATAAACCTTTCAGATCTTTGAAGTTGGTTAGTGTGCTTTGTGTGGTACATTCAAAAGTGTGACTGTATTCAGTGCTAGCTCTAAGAAAGGAAGAGTGTAGAGAGGCAGAGACTGCACAGGATCTAGAATAGATATTCCTACAGATTAACTGAGAAAATTAGAAAGACTCCCTAATCACAGTGGTTTAAAAGTGCAAGAGTGACAGGATGGAAAGGCTGGGTAACACAGCTGCATTACCTGACAGCACTCACAGATTGAACCATGTGCTGTTCTATGCTTATTAAAGAAAAATATTACTACTTATCCCCTCCCATAATTCAGACAGTGTTAACCCCTTTCCAGTCAGAGTGCAAAGCAAATGTTAAACTGAATCTAACCAATAACTTTAAGTCCATGAAGAAGCAAGTTTAATGCAAACAACAAATCTAAAACAAAACATACTGCAGCAAAACAAGAGGGTGTATGTACACTTTAAGTCAAAAAGTATAAAATAGTCACAGAGCACCCTTACCTAGCACGTTAGCGGTTAAATGTGTCATGCCCTGCTTATGTTAAATCAAATGCAACTTCTCAGTTCTTCCTACAGTTTAGCTAGAGTCAATCTCCTTACTGTCAAAAAATGTGTTTTAAGTATTTTCTAAATAGTTTTTAACTAAAATATTTTTAAAACACCATGAAAAAAATTTTGAAGTAAAACAAACAGCTTTGCAACAAGAACAAACGAAAAGAAACAATTTAGGTATGCTAACAATAAACCAAAAAAACAGAACCTTGGCTGGCTCATTTGGAATCTGTTGATACTCCTTGATCTGGTGCCCCTTGACACTAAGTGGAGGAGGGGAAAAAAAGCCCCTTCTCCAATCTGGCTCTGCCATCATCGTTATGTGAAGAGAAAAAAATGGAAAAAAGTAAATATGTAAAACCAGATCTGACAGTTGCGTGCCTTAACACTTTGTTCCTGAGGTGTCTGCCCCTTTACCCCATTTTAACTATCCTTCTGCCAAGAAATCCAAGAGAGTCACAGAGCAGCTTACTCCTTAATTTAAATAAAATGCTACTTCTGACCTCCTCCCACATTTCAAAGAGCAGTAAATCCCATTTGCAGCTAAGGAATGCAACGCAAATGTTTTCTAATTGACCCTAAAGAAGTTTTTTAAATTCCAAGACAAAACAGTTTTGCAATAAATTTTAAAGCAAAACTACAGTAAATAAAAAAAAAAATCAGGTATGCAAACTATTAATCAAGAACTCCAAAATAGTCTCAAAGCAGCTTTACTTTGCAGTGTCACAGAGCTAATATCAACGGCATACGTCTTTTATATGTGGGCCATGATAACAAAACAGTCTCAGCTCTGATGCATTCATTTTTTTTCTACTTAAGAACAACTACATATGTCTTTTGAGGGGATGCACTGTATATGAAAATGAAGGGTAGTTGCATGATCAAAATGCCAATAGTCTGATGTGGTTTGTTAGGTTGGGGCAGTATCTGTAGCAGTGGCAATAGTCCAGTCATTGTTTTCTTTATTTATGCTTAGTGATTGGCATGGGGGTGTGTGTGAATGATAGGAGAAAATACATTACTGTGGCCATTGTTTCTTCTCTTTTGCTCATGGTCACAGTGGTGACTGCCAAAGGCAGCTGTTTTAACTGTAGGCAGCACTGAGCCACTTTTTAATAATTACAGTGGTTGGGATGATGATGTCTATCTGCAAGTGACATTGTTAGGTACATTACTGTAACCACTTATTTCACTTTCCTCACAGTCACTGATGTTGATAGACAAAACTGGCTTTCCTTTTTTTCGTGTTTGAAAGGTCTCTGCTTGCATATGAGGATATATTTTTATTTATTTATTTATTGACATTTGTTAACCGGGTTGGTCCAACTGGGCTTGAGGCCCATTTTCAGTAGAGACCCGAGGAGAAAAGCTCCAATAAACACAGTTACATGATAAACAATATTGCAGTTAAACATTTTTAAGCACATACATATATGAGAGATGGTACAAAGATTAAAATAAATCTGTTAATACAGCATGAATACAAACAAAATAGAGAGCTTACATGATATGACAAAAATGCAATATTTATACAAAGCAATCAATGTATTTGCATAAGAAAATTATGCTTCTTAATTGCTAGAAAGCGATTGGTATTAGCTGACCAGCATGGAGTTGTGGGAAATGAGATGAGTGAGGAAAAAAAACTTAGTGATTTAAGGAGAGTGAAAGGTGTTTATGTTGGGTGGTGGCAGGGACAAGTCTGGGAGTTGAGCATATGGTGTTTTAGTTCATTTTTAAGGTGTAATGAGTGGGTAATGGTACGTATGTTTAATGGACGTTTGTTCCAAACAAGGGCAATAGAATATTTATAAAGTAGTTTGCCAACTGTTTTCTTAGGTTGGTACATGCCAAGTAGTCACTGGTTAGAGGTGTGGAGGGTCCAAGGTGGGGTATAGGTAGAGATAAAGGATGAAACAGATGGCCAGGATGAAGGTTTCTAAAGCATGTTGTGCAGCATTTGAAATTGAGATAGTTGGAGTTGCTGTGGGAGCTCAAGCCATTGGAAAGAGTTTAGAGCAATACAGTGATGAGCATTGTAAGGAGAGTTTGTGATAAATTTAGCTATTTTGTGGTAAGTTTGTTGGAGTTTTAGGGTTGCAGTTTGGATGTTGGTGAGTACTGGGGCGGCATATAGAAGGGATGGGAGGAAGAATGCTTGTGCCAGTGTGAGTCTAGCATTGTGGGTTAGAAATTTTTTATTACGATACAGTAGCCCCAATTTCTGGTGTGTGTGTTTTTTATACATTGGAGTAAGTGCAGGTTAAATTTCAGTTCATCAATTATGACTCCAAGGAGTTTAGTTTTGTGTGAGTATCTGGTTGGATAATTGGGTTTTTAGAAGATTTAATAGCAAAGGTGTATATATATATATATATATATATATATATATATATATATATATATATATATATATATATATATATGCATAAAGCAAACAAGGAGGCTTTCACCCATCGGCCATTAAATGTTCTCTTTCATTAGGATTCCTTAGCTGATTTTGAATGGAAATGTTTTGAAACTTTCACTTAATAAACACTAGGCTTTTTGAGATGTCACTGTGCTGGTAGTATGTTAGTCACTCCTGCATCAGAGTGGACACCTCCTGTATGGATCGGGTCTGGTCTGAGATATGCATATGTATGTAAAGCTGAACCATATTTTTGTAAGGCCTGCAGTGCATGCATGCAGGCATCTGTAGACTCCTATGCTGAATACTCTCTACTTTTTCAGGAAATTTGCTGTGCCATTTCAGTTCGATTTTTCCTTGTGTGCTGATTGCTTTCCCAGTTGCTAATCATCATCCCCCAATGAGTCTTAACACATTCTTCCTTATCAGATGCAGCACAGCCATCAGTTCAGGGAAGAGACAGCTGGAGAGAGACATTATCTAGGCAGGTATGAATGTTTTGTGGTGTGGCTGTCTGTGGACTATCAGCCTTCTATGGTGTGATACTCGGACAATCCAGACTAGCAGCCCTAATTGACCCTCTGTTTGTGGACCAATCTCACCAGTGATCCTTTGCCTGCCTCTTAGCCTGCTAGTTGTCTCTTTTCCACATCTGTTGACTGGATTCTTAAGTTTCCTGATGATCTTTGAAATCTTACAAATTGCTAGTGAAGCATATGTTAGTTCTGGTTTCTACTCTTTTCTCACTGTTTTGCTTGGATTGATGGCCTCTCCTTCTGAGTCTGGCCAGTAAAGTAAATAGGGTCTTGTTCAGTTTCTCTTATGAGAAGTTTTTTTCTTATTAACAGTGGATTTTGACTTGAACCAAATCTTTGGGATATAAACTTGCCTTGCTAGTGTTCCATGACATCATTGACAGTAAGCCAGTAGTTCATCTTAGAGTTACATAGCAACCCCTGTGAGAAAACTTGCATCTTTGTCCCCTTTTTTTGGCATTGATAGTCACTTGCATGGGGGAGCCTCCTTGAAGGAGCATCTGTAATTAGAAGTCAAAAGAGTAGGACTGTTAGAAGTAGAACAGCATCAGGTAAACATTTGTGATTCCAAGACTCATTAGTGTGAATCCTGTGATAACTAGACTAGAATGTGCCAAAATGTGAAATTACAAATACAAAGCCCAAGACCGCTATATGTTGGAGTATTCCATTTTCTCCGAGGTACGGCAGTCTTATAGTTAGTATGTATTGTAGCTGGAGTAGGGCTGTGCAGCCCCTCTTTGGATGGTGTAGGAAGGTTTGTTCCACTTGCAAAAAACAACTTTAAAGATAAACAGCAAATGACAAATGTTATTGTTTTCTTCTGTTTTTGTATTTTTTTTCCATAATTATGGGGCTCACAGGTATAAGTCTTGGAGTTACATTAGGGAGTCAAATCATGAACAGCCAAGTTCTGTTTTACTCTGATGTATGTCAGCATAAAGGGTTTTAATGAATATGCTAAAAAAGTGTGTGTCCATGAATTGTTAGCCTAGAGGTAAACCTTATTAGAAAGTTACAGAAATAAGCAGGGAGCTAGAGAAAATACCTGGTAAGGTGTATTACAGAGGTAGGTATAAAACCATTTATCAGTAAATCTAGACAACACAAAAGAGGTAATTCTGTAAATAAAAACAGTGATACTTACAAAATGTTTTCATCTGCCCATGAGTCTGTTTTTTCTTCAAAAGAAAAAATAATCAGACTGGTGGTACTCATTTTTGCACTTAAGTTGGTCAAGTGTCTCTATTCTTTTAGCAGTCAGTCAAAAATAGACTCAGAAGTGCGGTGTTTCATAAAATCTGGAACTTTGTAGCATGTGTATAACATAGACTATTCTGATTGGGTGATTTACCATAACCTATTATGTGTTTGAGACATGGATGCCAAGAAAATTACCGCAAGCAAAGCCTGAAAGGTAAATCTTGGCATCTGTGTCAAAAACACATAATTAAAAGTTACGAGTGGAGACCCGATCATAATTCTTTGTAGAGCATGGAGCTTTATCTGCTCTATGTAGTACTAGTTAAAAAAAAGAAAAAAAGCCAGTTGTTTTGCTGGGCTTCAAAGTTGTACAGCACTTAGCAAGAGTTGTCTGAAATAAAGTGTAACTCAATCCCTTCGCGTTTACACTCACCTTGCTGTGCCTCTCAATGTCAATATTTTTGCATCGTATGTTCTGTCCTCATAAAGTCTTTGGTTTTCGCACAAACCATTGAGGATAGAAGTCACTAAATAATGATATATATTTGAGTTTCAGGCTTAAATGCAGACAAACAAACATCTTGTTATTCTAGCTACTGTCTAACTGTACAAGAGGAAGAGACACCTTATCGCTATAGACATCAGGCAGAAACAGATCTGTTGCTTTTTTTATTCTGCTACTGTCTTTGCTGGCCAGTACTGCAGATTTGACTGCCTAGCACAAGAACTGACCTTAACAAGTAGGGGGTGCTGAACATTTACAAAAGTTGAGTCTTGTACTGTAGTAACACTTAATTGATTTGTCTTTTTCCAGATATCTTGCACAGGTGCACTACATTGGTTTTATGCAACCATGTTTTTCTGATTCCATTTTCCATGGTTTGTTTGTATTCTTGTTGTATCTGATCAAGGCTTTTGGTTCTGGCTTTATGCAGATATGCACTTTGTGATTCCATTTCTGACTGGTTGCTGGTTTTCATGTCGTATGTGTTAAAGGGCTACTGGCTTTATGCAAGTGTGCGCATCTGATTCAGTTTTCCTGATCGGTAATTTTTGTGGCTCTTGTTAATGTTTTAAGTGTGAAAATACTGATTTTTCTCCATTCTGATTAAGATCTTGTTAGAAAATGAAAGCCCTCACCAGTGGATGAAAATATTTTAGTAAAGTATGGCTTTTTGAATTCACTGAACTATCTCTCTTGTTTTCTGTATTTCATTCTATTTTTTTCCCCGTTTTGCAACACAGTACTCTTAGATCAGTGTTGGCAATTGCTATTGCTAAACCATTTAATTGTGTTACTTGAAACAGTACTGTTAGGATGTGGTAGCAGTAGTAGTAGTGTGTGGTCTGCTAACTTATTTTTTTTTTCAAGCAAGTGATTATTGCTCCAGTGGAGACCACTTTGTTTATATATCTAAAAATATGTGAGGTGTCTGGTACCTGATAAAGTAAAGTTAGTTTTGATGGAATCCATACTAATAAGGGGCTATGCCCTTATCTTGAATATGTTTATGATTTTCTTTAAAAGCTTTTCTAATACTTTGGCAAAAGGAGAAATGTTAGTCATTTGGTTGATAGCATTCAAGGAGAGGAGGGTGGGGCACAAAGGAGAATGATGATAGATTCTCTAGAGTTAAGCATGCACTTACAGAGAGAGGGATAGTGAATGAATGGGACAGCTACAAAGTTAGAAGCTTCTTAAGGAATCGAGGATTATTTAGAAGAGTCATCATCTTTTTCGGTTGTTCCCGTTAGGGGTCGCCACACCGGATCATCTGTTTCCATTTCTTCCTGTCCTCTGCATCTTGCTCTGTCACACCAACCACCTGCATGTCCTCTCTCACCACATCCATAAACCTTATCTTAGGCCTTCCTCTTTTCCCGTTACCTGGTAGCTTCATCCTTAGCATCTTTTTCCCAGTATACTCAGTATCCCTCCTCAGCACATGTCCAAGCTAATGTAATCTTACCTCTCTGGCTTTGTCTCCAAACCTTCCAACCTGGGCTGACCCTCTAGTATACTTATTCCTTATCCTGTCCACCCTCATCACACCCAGTGCAAATCTTAACATCTTTAACTCTGCCACATCCAGCTCTAACTCCTGCCTTTTTGTCAATGCCACTGTCTCCAACCCATATAACATAGCTGGTCTCACTACTCTCTTGTAGACCTTCCCTTTCACTCTTACTGGTACTTGTCTGTCACAAATCACTCCTGACACTCTTCTCCATCTACTCCATCCTGCCTGTACTCTCTTCTTCACCTCTCTTCCACACTCGCCATTACTCTGAACTATTGATCCCGAGTATTTAAACTCATCCACTTTCGCCACCTCTACTCCTTGCATCCTCAGCATTCCTCTATCCTCCCTCTCATTCACACACATATATTCTGTCTTAGTCCTGCTGACCTTCATTCCTCTTCTCTCTAGAGCATATATCCATCTCTCCAGGGTCTCCTCCACCTGTTCCCTACTCTCACTACAGATCTGAATGTCATCTGCAAACATCATAGTCCACAGGGACTCCTGTCTATGTCAACCTGTCCATCACCATTGCAAATAAGAAAAGGGTTCAGAGCTGATCCTTAATGTAATCCCACCTCCACCTTAAACGCATCCATCACTCCCACCGCAGACCTCACCGCTGTCACGCTTCCCTCGTACATATCCTGTACCACTCTTTCATACTTCTCTGGCATTCCCGACTTCCTCATACAATACCACAACTCCTCTGTAGGCACCCTGTCATATGCTTTCTCTAAGTCTACAAAAACACAATGCAACTCCTTCTGACCTTCTGTGTACTCCATCAACACTCTCAGAGCAAACATTGCATCTGTAGTGCTCTTTCCCGGCATGAAACCATACTGCTGATCAGTAATCATCACGTCCCTTCTTAACCTAGCTTCCACTACTCTTTCCCATAACTTCATGCTGTGACTGATCAATTTAATCCCTCTGTAGTTACTACAGCTCTGCACATCACCCTTATTCTTAAAAATCTGTACCAAAAAAATTTTTCTCCATTCCTCAGGCATCCTCTCACTTTCCAAAATTTCATTAAACAATCTGGTTAAAAACTCCACTGCCGTTTCACCTAAACACCTCCATGCTTTCACAGGTATGTCATCTGGACTAAGAGCCTTTCCATTCTTCATCCTCTTCATAGCTATCCTTACTTCCTCCTTGCTAATCCATTGCACTTCATGATTCATTATCCCCACATCATCCAACCTTCTCTCCCTCTCATTCTCTTCATTCATCAACCCCTCAAAGAACTCTTTCCATCTGCTCAACACACTCTCCTCGCTTGTAAGTATGTTTCCCTCATTATCCTTTATCACCTTTACTTGCTACACATCTTTCCTAGCTCGGTCCCTCTGTCTTGCCAATTGGTACAGGTCCTTTTCTCCCTCCTTAGTGTCCAAACCTTTCATACATCTCTTCATATGCCTTATACTTAGCCTTCGCCACCTCTCTCTTTGCCATGCACCTCATCTCCTTATACTCCTGTCTACTTTCTTCATCTCTCTGACAGTCCCACTTCTTCTTTGCCAACCTCTTTCTCTGTATGCTCTCCTGTACTTCTTCATTCCACCACCATGTCTCCTTGTCATCCTTCCTCTGTCAAGATGTCATACCAAGCAACTTTCTAGCCATGTCCCTTACTAGCTCTGCTGTAGTTACCCAGCTATTTGGTAAATCTTCACTGCCACCCAGTTCCTCTCTTAACTCTTCCCTGAACTCCACCTCACAATTACCCTTTTTCAATTTCCACCATTTGATCCTTGGTGCTGCCTTCACACTCCTCCTCCTCTTGATCACCAACGTCATCCTACAAACCACCATCCTATGCTGCCTAACTACACTTTCCCCGGTCACCACTTTACAGTCTCCAATCGCCTTCAAACTGGCCTTCCTACATAAGATATAATCTACCTGTGTGCATCTTCCTTCACTCTTGTATGTCACCCTATGCTCCTCCCTGTTGTTAAAATACGTACTCACCACAGCCATGTCCGTCTTTTTCTCAAAATCCACTACCATTTGACCTAATGCATTACTTTGTTTACCACCATACCTACCCATCACTTCCTCATCCCCTCTGTTCCCTTCACCAACATGCCCATTGAAATCTCCTCCAATCACCACTCTCTCACCCTTGGGTACAGTCATCATCACTTCATCCAACTCGCTCCAAAATTTTTCTTTCTCATCCATCGCACACGCAACTTGTGGAGCATATGCACTAACAACATTCATCATTACACCATCAATTTCCAGCTTCATAAACATCACTCTGACACTCTTTTCACCTCAAAAACACTTAGCAAACTAACTCCCAAGCCATTTCTCCTCCCATCCACACCATGATAAAACAATTTGAACCCACCTCCGATACTCCTAGCCTTACTCCCCTTCCATCTGGTCTCTTGCACACACAGTATATCAACCTTCCTTCTGTCCATCATATCGGCTAGCTCTCTCCCTATACCAGTCATACTGCCAACATTCAAAGTTCCGACCCTCACTACCACAGTCCTAGATTATTTAGGAGAGTAGGTAATAGATTTCATGAGGGAATTTTAAGTTGGAGTAATTGAATGGAATTTGTAGGGAGAGTTATGAAGTGGAATAACTGGTAATGATAAGTAATGGGAATTAGGTTGGAAAGAATTGTTGAGTTACAAGATAAGGGAAGGAGATGGGAAGCCATTAAACAATAGTACTGAATCATACAGTGAGAGTTTACTTTTGTTGTGTGTGAGAAAGGAGTTGACTGCTGAAGGCTAAGAGTTTCTTGATATCAGTCAAAGAAAGCCTGTGATTACTAAGTAAGGACTGTTGTGATTTATACTGTGTGGATTGAGTGTTCATAGGTATTCTAGCCTGTCTTAAGTTTTGAGACTATAGCAATAAAGTTTATGAACTTCATGAGCTTAGTCCTTCTAATTGAGTTAGCATATGGGCTTTCTTTGAACTTCTCTAAAGTATGGGAAATTTTTTTCAGAAACTCAGGTTAGAGAACAAATATCACTTTTACACACTTAATTAGCATTGACAACTTCATTTCTGTATTCTGAAGGAAATTAACCACATTTGATGATGAATCCAGTGTTGTCTACTTTATCCGATTCAACTGAGGTTGTTGTATCCGATGTGTTCTGACCTCTGCACTGACAAGGAAGATCTTGCTTCGGGGCTGTGGATCTTCCCATACCCATAACTCCCTGTGCACCACCTAATCACTTCAGATCTTGTTTGTGGTGGAAGTTTCCAGTCGTGTGTTCAAGGGCTCCTACAACTTCATTTTACCTCAAAAGACCTCATATACTTTTTGACTCCTCCCCTCTCATAGTGTTTTTCTTTAGGATAGTTAGAAGATTTAGCAGTTAAATTAGTATAAGAGACTTCTCCAAGCTGCAAACAAAACACAGAGGAGCCGATAGGGATATAGTAAATAGCAGGATTTATTCAAATAGTAATAGTAAAAGATGAGCACTTTCATTTTCCAAATAATCAGAACACTGAATGTGAATATCCAATGCACATATAAACGCTTCCCAAACCCCCATGTGACCAAATGCCAATCAAAAATGATAAATTACACATTTTAACAATTAGTACAAGCCTACCACTGTAAGTCACAAATAAACTGGTCTGTAGTTTCAAGTCTGTCTCAAGGATGCACACTATCACGTAAAGACAGAGGGACAGTTGAGATTTCTCCATTTCAGGCTGGGAGCGTATTATCAGTTCAGTTCAGGATACTGCCCTTTGGCCTCATCATAGCCCCCAAGGTGTTCACCTAGATGATGCCAATAGTAGCAGCATGGCTGTGACCACCAGTGACCCAGGTATTCCCATATTTGGATGATTGGCTCCTAACAGCTACCTCAAATTTAACATTGTGTTAACACAGTGACCTCTTGCTCCGATTGCTTCAGGAATTGGGCATTACCATCAACATGTAAAAAAGTAAATTCAGTCCAACTCAAACTGTAGAATTTATCAGATACCAGATAGATACAATTTCTGAAAAAGCCAACTTTCCTCCTCGCAGGGTGTTTTGCATCCAATGAGCATCTTCATCTCTTGAGACATTATTCTCTAAGCCAGACTAATACTTTGGATGCTAGGATTAAAGGCTTCGACCATTCTGTTTCTGTTGGTGAGATATCACATGAGAGAGCTTCAGTGGACCTTAGCAGGGCAATGGTCATAGGCTCACAATCAACTTCATTCAAAGATACGAATCACTCCAACTTGCAGAAACCATATCTTGATGATAGTATCCCCATCATTGACCCAAGGGCTTCCCTTCATGATGGATCCCCCTGCGGCAATAGCGACAACTGATGCTTCTGTCTTGGAGTGGGGGTTGGGAGGTGGAGGAAACTGTCTAAAGGGTCCTGCTAACAGACAGTGACAAAGCTCCACAACAATGTTCTGGATGAGAACAGTCCTCCTAGTGTTGCAGGCCTTCCAGGATGCTTTCCCCAGCTGTGTGGCAGCTATTGAGACAGACATTATGTGGGTAGACTGATATGTAAACAAACAAGGAGGAACACGCTCCTGCCCATTATGTTGAGAAGCATGAGGGTATGCACTAGGCAATGTCTTCACAATGATTTCTCAAAGCAATACACACCCTAGGGAGTAGCAATGCTCTGGTGGACAAATTGAGTAGACATATTATGATGCCTCATGAGTGGTCCTTAAGCTCAACAGTGGCTGCTGTTCAGTCATGGGGGGCAACCTTGCTGACATTTTTTTACCTCCTATCACAAGAAGTTCAGCAGTTATTTTGTCCTTGTTCTTTCACAGGGACATTCACTGATGGATGCTATTGTCCATCATTGCCTCAGGGTATCATGTATGCCTTCCCTCCTCTTCCATCATGAATAAAGTTGTACAGAATGCAAGGATGTGCAAAGCCAGGGTAATAATAGTGCCCTTTTGACCTCAACAAACGTGGTTTCCTTTCCTTTGGCCTCTACTAGTTCATCCATCCTGAATGCTGGACCACTTTCTAGACCTCCTTTCTCACCCTTCCATATTACCTTCTCTGGATCAGAAATCCATAAAGCTAACCACATGGTTCCTCCAATTTTAGCATTACCCAGAGATGACCAACTTTCCCCTTCAGTAGTATGCATTCTCGCAGCTTCCTAGAAAAACTTTACTACTGAGATTTATTGTGGCATGCAGAAGAAGGTTTCTATCTGAGCATTTTCTAAATGTCTAGACCCATGCTCCTCTCCAGTTCCTACCATTCCACAGTTTCTCTCAGAGTTATTTCAGTCTGGTTCCAGCTATTCCAAGATTTGGGTTGGGAGGGTGGCCTAATGATTAAGGTGTTTGTCTTACAAACACAAGGTGCAGGGTTCAAGTCTCACAAGGGATAATTGGCTAGGCTTAAAATGGCTCGCAAGGGCAGTTAGCTTAATACTAACCTATGAACCTATGACGATCAAGGTACAGTTAGTGGCCATTTCCAGTTTCCATGTAGGCTTGGATAATTCCTTCATAGCCTCCTTAAAAATATCAAAAGTATTCTTAAAGGGTACTTTTTCTTCTTAGGCCACCTTTGAGACCCAGTGTCTCCTTGGGACATTGCCATTATGTTACAGGCATTGAACCCCAGCATCAGTAGACATCAAATTTTGTAAGTGGAAAACTGTCTTTCTAGTAGCATTGACCAGCCAGAAGGATTTCTGAAATACATGCCCTTCTGAACCACCCTGTCTGTTTTTTCACAAGGATCAAGTTTCTTTAAGAGCCAATGCTTCTTTTCTACCAAAGGTGGCGTCCGAATCTATCTTAAACCAATCTATTCATTTACCAATTTTCTTTCCAAAATTTTTTTCATAAAGGTGAATACATTTTACATGCATTGTCATTTGCGATTCTACCTTCACAGGTCAAGGCCATCCAGGAATTTGGACCAATTGCTTTTTGCTTTCTCAAAACATAAAATGGGGAAGTTAGTTTCCACTGTTTCATTGTTCAGATGGCTTTCATACCTTCTTTGTATATATGACAAAAGGCTTGGTTTTGCAATCTAAACCAAAAGCACATTCAACCAGAATGGTGGCTGCATTTGCAAGCCGACATCCTATAGATGATATCTGTGCAGCAGCTACTTGGTCTACAGTTCATACCTTTATTTCTCATTACAAATCGGATTAACAGTCCAGAGTCTTGTTCATCCTTTGGCTCGACCATTCTCAGGAATATCCTTCCATGAGTCCACCCAGGCCTTGGTGCTTGGTAATCTGTAACATAGTTGAATTGGACAAAAATAGGCAACAGTCGATATGAAAGTTATGTACTACCATAACAATAAATCTCTGTTGTCTGTTTTTGTCCTGTTCAGCATCCCACCCTCCAGTCCCCTCCAAATTGTCATTTGTATTTCTCAGGACTGAGTAGGATGAACTAGGCATCTCTTACATTTCCTTAAAATGTACGTACTGTTTGCTACAGGATGATTTGCTAGTTGAGCCAAGTTAATTTTATTGCTTATAAAAGTAATTAGGATTTCTAAGTAGGGCAAACTTGATCCGAGTTGACAAGGTGGAGCACAGGGAGGTGCCAGATCCCTGAAGCAAGCTCTTCCTAGGCGGTCCTAAGGTCAGATTTGACAACCCACAATTGAACTGGATAAAAAACAGACAACATGGATCTGTCTTTACAGTAAGTACATAACTTTCATTTTCAGATACTTTTAGGATTTGCCTCTAAGGTTACTGTCAAACGGCCTTATATATACCCTTATAGTTTTGTTGCCAAAAAGCCGTCATACTGCTCACCTTTATCAAGTATTGATGTTTTTTTGCACTCTGCGTAGAGACAGAACTGACAGGCCTGTCTTGTGTTGCATCCTCACTTGAAACGTATTTATTAGCCTGTTCTTGTGGCTGCCTTTACCCTTTGTCCGCAGTGGGTCTTAAAATTCTGTTCTGCATGCTTACTTCTGCTACACATAGCTTCTTGTACGTTCTCAAAGATACACGAGTACTTTTGATCTTGATTCTCACTGCTGCAGAAGCCTATTTGCTGTATGAGTTGTTTTTCTGTCCAAGAAACAAACGGACAGCTTAAGTAAGCTCTGGAACCACCACCCCTTCACTGTGACTGCTGATTGGCTAATCCCAGGGAAGAAAATCATCGGTCAGAGTGAGCTTTCTTCAGGACTTTCTTGCCCATACAGTAAGAGAAAAGCCTAACAGTCCTGAAACAGTCAATAACAATAAAAATATGAAGCAAAAACAAACACAATCCTGCTTTATATCTCAACTACAACTAGACACAAGAGTAGGGGAATTGAGGGTGGGTGTGGCTACTGCAGCAGTGAGGAATATGAACATCTACTGCTATGGCCAAGTGCCACTAATAAAACTGTGTTATGTTCATCATTCCCACTGATGCAGTAACCTCTAGGGTATGTGGGTTGAATACCAAAGACTATCCAGCCTGGGAAGAGGAATGATATGAATCCAGAAGCCCCTGGAGAATGCTTCTAACAAAGTGTGTCCTGGACATAGAAAAGGAATCAAGTTTGTAATGCTTTGTAAAGGAAAGTAGAGAGGAGCATGGATCTGTCCTTTGAATGCTTCTAGAATCCACTTCTTTACAGTATCCCATCAAAGAAGACAAGGCTCTAGCTGAATGTGCCTTGATACTGTCTGGAATGGATTTGCCATGGTGGGAATAACAAAAAAAAAATTAGCTAAGGACAGCTACCTGGAAATGGTCTGTTTAGACACAATGTGCCCCTGTTTTGCCCTTTCATAAGAATTAAAAATAGATCAGTTGTTCTACAGGTCTTAGTTCACTAAAGTAGTACCCAAACTCTGTATGCATGTCCAGAGTATGCAAAATCTTTTCTCCCTGGTTTTTAGGTTCTGGGTAGAAAAGTGGGAAATTGAAGTTAGATTCTTCTCAGTGTGTCTGGAGTATCCTCACACTGGTCCCATACAAGTCTATGGTATTTGTACTATATTTAAATTTGGGTAATGCAGTGATACTGTATCTATCTGTTCTGGACTACTAGATTCCCTCAACATCTGGCAAGGATGGCCTTATGTTTTAGCCATGTGTATGCAGCTGTTTGTTTTTGATTGGTTGGTGAGTGCTTTTTAGCAGCAATGGGGTTGAACTGGCAGGTGCATAGGATGGGGAAATTTTATATAGTCAGTGTATTACATCATAGCAAATATTATCATAGGAGGCTTGTCTGTTCTTGAGTTTATGAACTTTCACAAAAAATGTAAAATACTGATTGTTGGAGAAGAAATTCCATTCATTTGACTTTGACAGAAGGTCTCCTTCATACAGAAACTGACAATAATGTATCTATTTTTTTAATAAATGTGTATTAGTTTACAGACAGATTTTGGATTCTGCCATTTCTATTAAAAATGGTGATAGCTGGTGAATAATGCCAGTGCACATTTAATTATTTTTTTAGAGAGTGCCATTTGCTCTACCTCATATTCTAATTAATTTTGAAAACAGTTATTGTGGTCAGTGAGCTAACTGCATTTGGAACTCTAAAACACCTTTTATAATGTTCTAGATCATTTTGCAGTGACTAATGATCCTGGCTGTAAGAAAATAGACTAGAAGATAAATGTTTTCTGAATTTTTTTGAACATTATCTTTGTGCAGGTGCCTTGCTGTCCATGGGTTATGGCTTTGTGGAGTATAAACGACCAGAACATATGCAGAAAGCAATGAAACTGCTGCAGGTAACTGTCATCTTGATAACAGATGTAGAATTCAGCATGTGTATTACATAGGTTTATTACACAAAAAAATGAAAAAATAAAACACCATCCACTGTTAGAACGTTTGGTTGCTGTCATCTTCAGCTCAGAAAGACTATTATTTGTTGTCCATTTTGTGCTTCCTGTTGCATAAGTTTGTAGTTGAGGCATTAACTTACTTGTACTATTCTGATAAAACCATTTGTGAAGTTTTGAAAGTTAAGCAGCTTAAGTGAAGTGTTATTCAGGATGTCTGCTTTGCATTTCAGAATTGCAACAGCTAGGGATTGTTTGTATGTCTGGGCATTTGAGCATGCATTTCTACATTGAGTCAGGTATTGTGATACATTTTTATTACTTTTTTTTTTTTGCCCCCTACAACCACTGTTGATTGTCATTGTTTTTATACTGATTCGACTTATTTTGTATCTTCTGTCTAGGGGTACCAAGTTCCTGTCATATATGTGTTGATAGAGAGGGACCTAAATAGAAAAGAGTGCCTTTCGGTATCTCCTAATGAGGTCACCATCACCTTGAAGGGCAAGAGATGGGAGTAAAGGTGTCATATGTTGATAGAGAAAGAATTTTAGTTCATGTTCAGGGAGGGAGTACATTACTGGGATGGAGCACATAAATGTACATTACTGGGATGGAGCACATAAATCATTGCATCACAGCACAAGATGTCAGCTGCTGGTCCTCACCAATATGTTTAGCAGCTTGTCTGCAGTCACGGATGCATCTACCCATCTTCACTTTTAAATGCCATGACTACAGATGCACACGCACACATGCATATCTTGAGGAAGAAGAGCTGACACTGGCTGATCAGATCTTCCTCTCCTCCTCCTCAGATTCTCCAGTGCCCATTTCACTAATCAAACTTAGGACATCTAATTCACTGAACTAGGGTGTTTTTTCCCACTTCTGTAGAGTGCTGTTACAGTGTGCTTTATGGTGTTTGCAGAGACATTTTTATTTCATTATTTCTTTGAGTGATGACTAAGTGGCCTCTGCAGAAATGCTGTATTTGTCAGCACTCTAAGGAAGGGGTTGTTCTTGCAGAAACAAAGCTTTTTCTAATAGATGCTGGTATTTTTTCAGGTTATATAGGAGAAAATGAAATGTATGTGGATAAAGTTGAGGTGCTCTTCCTTGTGTTTCTTTGCATGAACTATGGAGGGAAGAATAGCTGTGCTGAGAGAGTATGTCTTTAGGGGAAGGCAACCCCCTCTGCTAATTCAGGATGCCTTGATCTACTCACCAGACCCAAAAAATGTGGGTCTAGGGAGTCTGAGGGTATAAAAGTCAGGTTCAGTAGACCCAGTGGACAAGGATAGTCCTTGAGAACTGCTGATGGACGGCTGTGGGGAAGCCAGAAAATGGTACTGTGCTATAATATATCTTTAGTTTATATTCCTGGCTTCATGAGGTAGAGGAGCATCCATTTCATAAATTTTAATGTGAACATTTTCATTTTGCCATTTTTTTTCCTGCAGCTGTTTCTAAAAAGATTGAAAAAGCGTACTTTTGCATGGAAATGTGTAGAGTTTTAAGACTAATGCTTAAATGGCACAATATCTTTATGTTCAGTAAAGTTTTTGCATTTGTCATACTGAAAAAATGATTGTTGTACTTGTTCTAAGCCAAACATTTTGTGAATATTGTGTTATTTATTTATTTATTCATTCATTCATTCATGGAATAGACTTCCCATACATGTCAAACAGAGCACCTCACTGGCCCTCTTCAAGAGAAATCTTGATGAGTGGATGGAAAATAGAAAATTCACCCTGGAGATCACTCCAGTGGGTCTACACGACAGAGGCACTGTGAACTAAGTTCGGGTGGCATGATGCCAGGGTAATCCTATGGGCTAGGCTTGTAAAGGCTCCAGGGCCATTAGCCTAGTACACACCTATGAATCTATTCATTCAGTTAATCAGTCATTCTTTGTTGACCAGGTTAGTCCGGCTAGGTGAGTCTCATCTTTTCAGGGGCGACCTGAGGTGATATTCATAGTAACCAGGGGAAATCCCCTCTACAGTTCCATGATCATGAGAATAACATCAATGACAGCCAGTCTTGAAGCCATGCTGGTGTGGTGAAAGGATGCTGTATTTTTTGGTTGTATTCTACAGCTTGGACGATGACTTTTTTTTTTTTTTTAAGATTTTCCCTAGGGTGGGGTAGGTATGACATTATCCTGTCATCTTTGGTGCTTTCAGGTTCGGGTTACGTAGGTATGGAGTTTTATCATTGCTTGCTTCCACAGAGAAGGTATTGTGAAAGATTTAGAAGTACATTATTTTTGTATAGTACAGCAAACAACCATGGCAGAATCCATCTGCACTTGGGGGCATTTGCTGGGATTTTGTCAATACATTTCTCAATGTGTTTGTTTGTAAATCATGTAGCTGTTTCTATGTGGGCAAGACCAATCACCTGTTTTGAAAGAATAAGAAAGAGCCTTTATAATATTTGTAAGGGCGATGTTAGGAATGCCCTGGCTATACATGTTACTGAGTTGGACTGTTTACATCTTTTTAATTTTATGGCTATTGAAAAGGTTGAACTAGGTTTGTGCATAGGTGATTTCAAGAATTATACTGAGAATAGGGAATTACGCTGGATCATCAGTCTGCAGGCTGATAAAATGCCTGGCTTAATGGCAAGGTTTGTTTAAAACCAGCATTGAAGTCCAGGGAAATGTTCAGATGACACTTTTAATTACCATTGTTAGCTGATTCGCTGTGCTTTATTAGACATTTATTGCTATTGATTGATATGTTTCTTGTTACCTATATGTTTGTTTCATCTGTTTTGTAGCAGTATGGTCTGAAGAAGCACTTTATGGTGCGAAAGCGCTTACCTTTTGTTATTTTTATTCCTGTTAAAGTGCCATTTTATATTTTATTTCTGCCTTGTGTCTGGAGGTGTTACTTTTTTGCATTCCTCATTTTGTTTGGTCATTATTTTTTGTGAAATAGAATGGTGTGAATTGGGGGTTAGCTTTTTAGGACTGTGGTATCTGTGTGCTATGTTAGGAGAGAGAGTAGGGTAAAGACTTGATTAAGGAAATTTATTGGTGCAGGATTTCCAGAGAATGTTGGAGTGGAGTCTTTATATTGAAGGTTGTGATCTGGAGCATGTCCTGAGTTGCGTGTCACCTAATGCTATTTGCAATGATAAGATGATAAGTAAAGTGGAGTGCCTCTCCAGTTTACATGTAACAAAGGTTCAAAGTAGGGAGGTATACATTTGTTATGGAATGAGGGACATCAAGTCCTTACTTGGAATTACTCCATCAAGTATAAATTGGAATTCCATCCCTAATTTCCCTGCCAGTACAGCTGAGTAATTTCCAGTATTTTGCAAAGTTTTTCTGGGTATGTATTAGTGAATTTTGAATGTAGTGTATGAAGCTAGTTTTATGCCCTTTAACGGCTTTTTGTCCAGGATGCTAAGGTTTATAAATTTAAGCCTGGTTTCAGGAGATGGATAGTTTTTCCATTTTGAGTCAGGCTTCATCTCTTAGATAATTTCTTAATCTTGAATAAGGCTGTAAGCTAATTTGTGAACCATTTATTGTGCATTTATCAAAGTGGCTGGGTTACTCTGGAAAATATTTATTATGCCTGGTGAGTAGTGTGGTTGGTAGGGTCTGTGTTCTGGAAGAAGGTTTGTCAGCTCATTTGTAATTATGCTCGTTTTAAGGCTGGAAGATTCTTGAGGGTCTTAGGGTGGAAGGTGATAGGGGGCTTGTGTCATTCATAGTTAAAATAAAAAGGCAGTAATCACTAAAGAAGGGGATAAAATGGTGTTAGTTGCTACCCTGATCCCTTTACTGTGGCATGCTGTCCAAGAATGGTATAGCACAAGGGTAGACTTTTCATAGATGCTGGTAATCGATCAGGAACACTGCTTGAAACGTCTTGCCTTTCTATAGGATTGGTCTGTGTAATTCACAAACATTTTATAATAATGAGTCACATTATCACTTTGTGGCTTAGTCCAACACATCCCAAGCCACTGCAAAGTCCATTGCGCAGCATAAAGCTGTCTGGCAGCACAGCGCATGCATATAATACAGCCACACAGTACACCATCTGCATGATGTAGGAAATATGTCATGCATTACAGGGAAATGATGTGCACTTGTGTCGTGTACAGTGCTATGGCTGAGGGGCAGCAAGCTGCACACTGTATCTAATGATGTTTAAAGTAACCTATTTGTACTTGATTGCCACATATATCGGATGACAGAAAATATAGTAATTGCTACTGTGCATATCTAGAATCCACCGTGTGGGATAGAGAACCACAACTTTGGCACTGAAGAGTGCTTCACTTGTATGTCTTGTGTAATATTACAGGCATTGAAGCATTCCCATATAGTTTTGTAGACAACATACAAGTAAAACTGTCAGCAATGTCCGTGTTACCTTCGGAAACTCTGTTAGGTACAGTGAGCAAAGGATATGAAGATAAATAAAATGGAGTGCATCTCCAGTTTATACTGATCAAAGGTTCAAGGGAGGGAGGGTATACATTTGTTATGGAATGAGGAACATCAAGTCCTTACTTGGAATTGCTCCACCAAGTATAAATTCTTCGGAATTCCATCCCTAAGTGCCCTGCCAGTACAGTTGAGTAATTTCCAATATTTTGCAGTGTGGGAAGTAAAGCCAGCAAACATGAACTTTTGTATCCGCAGATACACATACGCACACACACACGCTGTTGTATATATATGATTATGTAATTATTCATTGTAAATAGTATTAGGTGGTATGCATCATGGTGAAAACATTAAGTACTAAATCACAACACACATGGTCTACTAAAATACTTTACAAATGTGAAGCAGTTACTTCGCATTTCCTGTCACCCTGCTCTAAACAGGAATCAACCTCCCTAGTACAAAATGCAAAAATAGTTAGCCAGTATCACAGTAATTATAACTGGGTTAAATTAAGAATCATTTTAAATTGCAAAAAGGTTTATGCAAAAGTTCTGCCCTCTATCCATTATATAATTACTCTTATAACTGACATGCTTAAATTTTTTTAATTACAGAGAATCATATCTCCCATTTATTCTTTGAGTTTTATATTTATTAATAGAGATTCCAACTATGTTTGGAGACCATAAAAAATGAACATATTTTGACTTGTCTGACTGCTAGAAGGAATGAAGGATGCTTTTAGATTAATGTATAATATCTTGTTAAAATAATCACTCAATTGTTGCTTATCTGTAAAATGCATTTTGCCCAGTTTTTAAAGTATTTCATATAATGCATATTATTGCAGTTTATAGTAATACTTTCCACCGTATTTGTTGGGATAATGTATTGTAATTTACAGAAATTCTTTAGAAGACCAGTTATAATGATATGATTTTAAAGTGACTTTTCCAATTTAATGGTAAATTACGGTATTGATTATATTAGCGTCCCTGTCAGCAGAACAAAGCTCTCTCTGTTAAAAGGAGCAATTCTGACCCAGAATCTCTTGGGTTGGAATTGCAAATGCTTTTAAATGCCAATACACTCAGAAAAAGAAATCTACAAAATTGACATTTTTGGCATTCTGAGTGTGACTGTATATATGTGTCTATGGTAGTACCGGAGTTAGCTTTAGGGTTAGGAATAGGGATATAGTGTAAGGTGTGTGTGTGCATGTGTGTGCATGTGTGTGTGTTTTATGGTTAGGGATAGATCTAGTATATGATGTGTGTGTCTTTTTTAGTGTTGGGTTTAGTAACACTGGTAGGGATAGTATAAGGTGTGCGTTTCATGTTCAGCGTTAGGATTATCAGTAGGATTCTGGTTGGAATTAGGGATGTTCATCGTGTTTCACTGTTGCAGTCATTACAACTGGGTTATCCTGCTGGCAGGCTGAAGTTCCAAAGTCTAGGTCCGGCGTCAGTTGCTGTCACCTCCTCCCTGACGTCAGTGCACCAGGGGTATAAAAGATGCAGCCGACGCCATTTTCTTCAGTCTTTCTTGCCGCGCAGTGCCCGAAGCAAAAGCAGTTCGCAAGTGCCGGTCAGCCGACTCCTGAGATTTTCAAAAACGAATTTCAGATCCAAAGTCTTCATTAAAGCTAAGTACCCCATTGGGGAAACTTTTTTCTTGCTCCAGATCGATGTCAGAAAAAGTTAATAATTGTATTTCTTGTGGGAAGCAAATACCTCATAAGGATTTTCATTCTTACTGTATTCCTTGCCTAGGCCTTGACCAAGACGTTGCTAGCTGTCGGTTTTGTGCTAAATTTAACCAGCGCATTATTAAGCGTCGGAACGATTTTGCATTTCATTATTTTGGCCGAAGATTCAATTATATAATGCCGTCGGAACAGCCGACGACCGGAGTTTATAAAAAATGCAAAGAAAAAGAAAAGGACAGGCATCAGAGGTCCAAAACCGATGACGAGGCTTCCGCTAGGCCTGTTGCCGGTTCGCCAGTTCTCAGTGAGGCGCTTTCGCAGCCCCTGACACCCGCTACCTCAGAGCCACAGGCCGCTTCCGACTCCCACGTGGAGCCAACTAGGCCGCTGGAAACTCAAGGTATTGGACACTCGGAAACTATTCCCTCAGATAGGTCCGGAGCTGCTGAGCAGGCATCGGCTTCTGAGGGTGTATTCAGGACTACACAGTTATATGTAAAGCCGACTTCAGCTTCAAAGGCAAAGACTAAAGCAGCTCTAAGGATAAAGAAACAAGTACAGCATTCTCCAGGACAGACTTCCATGCCTAAAAAACAGATGCTTAAAATAGCCGAAGACCTAATTACTTTGATCAGGGGTTCCCATCCCCCTCCTGATAAGAGGCCTAGGCAAGAGATAGAATATGAATCTTCAGATCAGGTTACCATTTCCTCTGATTCCTCTTCTGAACATGAATATTCCCTTCCTCCCTATGAGGATTCTGATGCAGAAGAATCTATCCCTTCAGCCTCTCCTCCTGAAGATTATTCTTTTGGGGAGCCCCTGCATACTATGAGGGAGCAATTCCATTGGGAGAGCCAAGATTACTCTGAATCCAAGAAAAGACTCAGAGACTTCCTTTTATTACCCCAGCACAGGCTCCTTCCTATTCCTCCCGTTTTAGACATTGTAGATAATGTTTTTACAGAGTCTGGTCTATCTCCTGACTCTTTACCACCAGCTCCTGTAAAGCCAAACAGATACTACAGGGTTCCGGATTCTCATAAATTTCTTTACAAAAACCCTGCTGCTGACCCAGAAACTATTTCTCAGGGTCCCAAGGGGGTCAAGGCTTCCACTGCAAAAAACCCTATTCCCTCTGATAGAGATTCAAGGGCCCTGGACTGATGGGGGAAAAAGATTTATACTTCTGCTACCTTGGCTGTAAGAGCTTTAAATTGTCAGTTTCATATGCTTAAATATCAGCAGTATCTTATGTCACTGCTTAAACAGAAAATGTTTCCAAATTCAGAATGTGCAGAGAACAAAGAATTGCAGGATTTATTGCATGCAGCTGAACAAGTGGGAAAGCATACTTTGCAATGTGGTTTTGATTCTCTAGAGGCCTCCTGCAGGGCCGCAGTTTCAGGTTCTGTCATTAGGAGGCATGCTTGGTTAAAAGAAGAGAATCTGCCAGATCATGTTAAAGCAAAACTATTAGATGCTCCTTTACAACATGATACCTTGTTTGTTGTTAAAGCAGAAGAAATGTTGAAGAAAATGGAGGACAAAGCTAAATCTATGCAAACAGTGAAGGATTTCTTACAGGTACAGCCTCCCAGATTTAGCAGGAACTGGCTTACAAAGAATTGGTCCTTTCCAGTGTCAGACAGGCCACAAAGAGGCAGATACAGATGCCCCAGAGGCAGATCACAGCCCCAAAGCTCATACAGGCCTAAACAATGGGGTGTTTCTACCTCCAAAAGCGGAGAGGAAAAATCACAGCCATACAGGAAACAGTCTCAATGACTTTCCCCTGCCAGCACCAAGCACTTATCTTCTGGCAGCTCCTTTGGGGGGAAAATTAGCACTTTTTTCACAAAACTGGCACATGATCACCCAGGACAAATGGGTCTTAAATATCGTATCTCAAGGCTACAGGTTCCACTTTCACACCCTGCCAAGGCCAAACGGTATGCCATACCTGCCACGCAATCAATGGGCAGAGGCACAAAAACAAGATGTTCTTCATCTCACATTGCTGCAGTCCTTACACTTGGGTAGTCCGCTGTCCTCGGTCGGCCCGAATATCAAAGTATTAGGCTGACGTCGGTCAAGGCGCTTAAGACTGACATCAGGACGTCAGGGTACAAATGCGCATGACCAACGTCATATCCCCAGTCTTTTTTGCCGCATGGTCCGATGCAGAAGCAGCGTTGCAAGTGCCATTCGGCGTTCTGAAATTTTTCGGAGTTTCAGACCGAGTCAAAGTTGGCTAAGTACCCGTTGGGAATATTTTAGTTTTTCTTGCCTCAGTGGTTTACCGGATGTCAGAAAAAGTGAATAACTGTATTTCTTGGGAAACAGATACCGCATAGAGATTATCATACTTTGTATTCCTTGTTTGGGGCCTGAGCACGGCGTTGTTGGTGTCGCTTTTGTGCTAGGTTTAATAAAGCGCACTATTAGAAAGGTTAGATTGTGCCAGGTTGGTCTTTGGGAAGCGGTGCAATTACAATATGCCGTTGGATGCTCCCGGCGCTTCTTCAAGAAGCAAAGACAAAGCAGCTAAACCCAGGCAAAGAGAGTCCGTGCGGACGCCGGTTCTTTAGAAGCGTCAGTGGAACCGGTGGTTCCGGAGGCTTCTCTGGAGTCCCAGGGGGAGACTTTGTTATTGCAGGATGTGGCCTCTCAGGAGGCAGGTCAGCCTGAAGGGGCTTCTCAGGTTACTGTACTCCCCTCCCTTCCTAGGGTGGTTAGGCCCTCTCCTTCTGTTTCCAAGGCTTCTCCTAGAGGCAGGCCAGGTTTAGCTTCTGTTGGTGTCACTCCTAGTTCTTCAGGATCTGTGCCCAAGAAGCACATGCTCAAAATGGCAGAAGATTTAATTACTTTAATTAGAGGTTCTTTGCCCCCTCCTGATAAGAGGCCTTGGGTGGAACCAGAGTTGGGGAGTTTTGAGCAGGTTTCGGATGTTTCAGAGTCTTCGGCTGAAGACTTGCAGGAGTATTCTCCTTATTCTGATTCTGATGTGGATGATTCTACTCCATCTGCTTCTCCTCCAGAGGATTTTCTTTTCAGAGACTCTTCATTCCATGAGGAACATTTTAAGTGGGAAGGTCAGGACTTCTGATTCCAGGAAAGGCTTAGGGAATTTTGTTTTACCCCAGCATAGGCCTTTGGCTATACCTCCTGTTCTGAATGTTGTGGAAGATGTGTTTGCAGAGGTCTCACTTAATCCTGATTCTTTGCCTCCTGCTCCAGTTAAACCGGACAGGTATTACAGGGTGCCTGAAGCTCATAAATATCTGTATAAGAGTCCTAGGGCGGACCCAGAAACAGTTAGTCAGGGACCTAAGGGTGTTAAGGCCTCTGTAAAAAAATCAGTAAAAATACGGTTCCTCCAGATAAAGAGGCCAGAGCTTTGGATAGATGGGGAAAGAAAGTCTATACTTCTTCCACCTTAGCTATGAGGGCTTTGAATTGCCAGTTTCACATGTTGAAATATCAAAACTATCTTCTTTCTCAATTGAAGTCTAAGGTAGATGCTCTGGCAGAAGGCATTGAGTGTAAAGAATTACAAGATTTGGTACATGTTTCTGAGCAGGTGGGTAAGCATTCTTTACAATGTGGATTTGATGCTGTACAGGCCTCATCTAGGGTGGCTGCCACTGGGTCAGTTCTTACAGGCACGCCTGGCTGAGGGATCAGAACTTATCTGACCATGTTAAGACAAGGATTTTAGATGCTCCTTTACAGTCTGATGTATTGTTTGGTTCTCCTGTGGAGGCAGTTTTAAAGAAAATGGAAGACAAGGCTAAGTCTATGCAGACTGTTAAAGATTTTTGCAAGTTCAGCCTCCAGTTTAGTAGGAATTGGCCTGCTAAGGGGTGGACGTACCCTTCTTATGATTCACAGTCTAGGGAAGATCTAGGCGTGGTAGTAGAGCTCAGGGCTCTTTCAGACCTAGAACAGGGAGTTCACCTGCACAGTATTCGGTGAGGGCAGGGGCCAGTCCTTTTCGTAAACAGGCCCAATGACCTACCTTTTCAGCTGCCAGAGCCTTCTTGTCTGGCAGCACCTTTGGGAGGAAGGTTGGCACTCTTCAAAGAAAATTGGAGTTTAATTACCCAGGACAGATGGGTATTGGATATTATACACCAAGGTTACAGGTTTTATTTCCATACCTTGCCTCCTTTCAAAGGCATGCCAGACGTTCCTCCTCAGCAAAGAATAGAGGCTCACAAACAAATTTCTCTGCTGCTGCAAATAGGGGCCATACAGCCGGTCCCTCTGCCAGAAGTAGGCCTAGGATTTTATTCTCGCCTGTTCCTAGTACCAAAGAAGGGGAACGTGGAGACCAATTTTGGATTTATCTATCCTCAACACTTATCTGGACATTCCCAAGTTCAAAATGTTGACGTTACAACAGCTTTTACCTCTGCTGGGCAAAGATCACTGGATGGTGACTCTGGATCTCAAGGAAGCTTACCTTCATGTTCCTATCAGGCTAAGTTGCAGGAAGTATCTGCGTTTCGAGCTGGGACTTCTCATTATCAGTTCTCTGCATTGCCCTTTGGCTTATCTACTGCGCCCAGAGTGTTCACAAAGGTTCTGGCTCCAGTGATAGCTTTCTTCAGGCTAAAAGGAATACAGATCTATCCTTATTTGGACGATTGCCTGATTCGGGCCAAAGGAAGGGACGAGCTTCTTCATCATTTGCAATATGTGATAGCAGTGCTAAGATGCCTGGGGTATTCTGTGAACGAAATAAAGTCCAGTCTAGTACCCTCTCAAGACATGTGCTTTCTGGGTGTGAGACTGAATACAGCATCCCAGATGGCCTTTTTGACCCCGGACAAACAAAAGAATCTTTACCTTTACTTCCATCAATTGTCTCATCAGTCCAGGCTGACTGCAAGGACAGTCCTTCAAGCCTTGGGGTTCATGGCATCTTGTATTCTGGTGCTTCCCAATGCCAAACTGCATATGAGGAAGCTACAATGGTATCTCAAAAATGTATGGACACAGCACTGCCAAGATATGGACACTGTCATTCAGATAATACCTTGCATTCAAAAGGAATTTTTGTGGTGGGCTCAGGAATGTCACCTAAACAAGGGACTCTCTGTGACCCGCCAGAGGCGAGTCAGATTCTAACGACAGATGCCTCAGACAAAGCTTGGGAGCTCATCTAAATGGAAAGTTGATACAAGACACGTGGCCTGCCAGACTACAACATCTACATATCAACTTGAAGGAGATGTTAGCAGTCCGATTTGCATTAATAGCTTTCAAGGATTTACTTCTTCCAGGGCAGGTGTTGGTTCTAACAGACAACACAACTGTCATGTGGTACATCAACAAGCAAGGGGAACACATTCTTATCCTCTATGCAGACAAGCAATGATTTTGTGGGAGACTGCTCTCAGTTTACAGCTCAATCTTCAGGCAAGGTTTCTGCGGAGCACAGAACTCCTTAGCAGATGTGTTGAGCAGGGATTATGGATCCCCACGGTGGAAATTGGATCCTCATGTATTTCAGAAATTGACAGTGTCATGGGGAACTCCAGACATAGATCTGTTAAACCTCCACTAAACTACCAGCTGCCAAAGTTTTGCAGAAAAAGGTTTCATCCCACAGCTTGGAAAGTGGATGCTCTTTCTTTCAATTGGAGCAATCTTCATGTGTATGCCTTTCCACCTCTGCCTCTCCTCCCAAAGGTACTCCTAAAGGTCAGACAGGACAAGCCAAAGATGATTCTAATAGCTCCAGATTGGCCTCGACAGCACTGGTACCCATTACTGAGAAGTCTGGTTGGGAGCCTCCATGGCCTTTGCCTTGATTCCACACCTGCTGTCTCAAGAGAACAGTCATTTACTCAATGTCAAACTTCACTCTCTTCACCTAACAGCCTGGCATATTCTGTTTTAAACCCTGGAGGTCTCAGCTTCCATAGCAAGTTTTGAATGTTATTTTGGAGGCCAGAAGGCCTAGTACAAAGAAAGTATCATAGATAAATGGAAGAGATTTTTATTTTGGAGTGCAGCAAAGGAATTTGATGTTGCTAAGCCTAATTTAAGTGTGGCTCTTCAATATCTGGCTGAGTTACTGGACAAAGGTTTGTCCTTCTCTTCTATTAAGATTCATGCTGCAGCAATTTCTGCTCACTATGACTGTGATCCACCATTGTTTTCTCATCCTTTGTTTAAGCAATTCCTTAGAGGGCAAAGAATATAAGACCCCAGTGAGCTCCTACTCCTGCTTGGGATCTCAATTTTGTGTTGGAGAAACTCACTCTACAACCTTTTGAGCCTGCAGCTACCGAGTTGAAATATTTATCATGGAAGACTGCTTCTTTGTTGGCCATTACCTCTGCGAGAAGGGTTTCTGAATTACAGGCCCTTATGGCAGTTGAGCCTTTCTTAATTTTCCATAAGGATAGGGTATCTTTACTAATCCTTCCTTTATGCCTAAGGTGGTTTCTAGTGTGGCTTTAAACCAAACTATTCATTTGCCTACTTTTTATGCAAACCCCAAAATAAAGGGAAAAGATTTTGCACACCTTGGATATACACAGGCAGTTCGATATTATTTGAGCAGAACTAAAGGGTTCAGGCAGTCTCAGCAGTTGTTTGTTTCTTTTGCTTTGGGTTCTCAGGGCAAGCCTGTGTCAAAACAAACTATTTCTAAGTGGATTGGGTTTTGTATTGCTTTCTGTTATTCCCATCATGGTAAGGAGATTCCAGCTGGGATTAGGCCTCATTCCACTAGAGCTACTGCCACTTCTACAGCTTTAAGGGGTGGCAACTAAAGATATTTTGGAGGCAGCTACTTGGAGTTCAGTGCATACTTTCTCTAAGCATTACCACCTTCCACTTTACTCTAAATCTAGGGCTGGGTTTGCCACTGCTATTTTACAGGGCATTTTGGCAGCTCCTACTACTTTATAGTTTTGCCATCCTCCCTTACCTCTGCTTTGGGATTCTACCCAAGTGTAAGGACTGCAGCAATGTGAGATGAAGAACATAGTACAGTTTTGTACCTACCATAAATGTAGATGTTCGAAGATCCACATTGCTGCAGTCCATTACCTCCCTCCTTCCCTCTGTTGTTAGAGGCGGTTGTGTGGTTTGGGTTGTAAATATTGTGCATATTGTATATATTGTTCATATGATTAGTGCAAGGGTGGTTGGTTGGTTTTTGGCTGTCTTTTGGTTTTGACCTTTCTGTTTAGGGTCTTCTGACATCTGGGGCAAGAAAAGACTGAGGATATGACGTCGGTCATGCGCATTTGTACCCTGACGTCCTGATGTCAGTCTTAAGCGCCTTGACCGACGTCAGCCTAATACTTTGATATTCGGGCCGACCGAGGACAGCGGACTACCCAAGTGTAAGGACTGCAGCAATGTGGATCTTCGAACATCTACATTTATGGTAGGTACAAAACTGTACTTTTCATCCCTCATGGACATGAGCCATTCAGCAAGTACCACAGCAAGAGCAGGGACAAGGATTTTACTCAAGGCTATTCTTGGTACCCAGAAAGGACAAGGCCTGGAGACCAATACTGGACCTGTCTATCCTAAACACATTCCTGGATATTCCAAAATTCAAAATGTTAACTCTGCAGTAGCTTCTGCCCATGCTGGGCAAGAAGTCTTGGCGTGTGACTTTAGACCTAAAAGTGGCATACCTGCATGTCCCAATCAGACAATCATGCAGAAGATACCTCAGATTTATAGCTGGCTCGATGCACTACCAATTCTCTGCACTGCCCTTTGGCTTATCTACTGTGCCCAGGGTCTTCACAAAATGCCTGGCACCAGTAATTGCATTTTGCAGACAAAGAGGAATACAAATATATCCTTACTTGGACGACTGCCTTATTCAAGCAGAGAACAAGGACATTCTACTGCAGCATCTGGCGTTTGTAAAAAGGTTACTAACAGGTCTAGGGTACACAGTAAACGAAAATAAATCAAAACTCGTACCCTCTCAAGAGATAATATTCCTGGGTGCAAGCTTAAATACAACTGCCCAAATGGCTTATCTCACGCCAGACAAGCACAGACAACTTATTTCAAAATGTTGGCAACAAAGACCCAGTTATCTGCAAGAAAAATTCTGCAGGCTTTGGGCTTCATGGCATCCTGCATACTGCTAATTCCATATGCAAGACTGCATATGAGGAAACTTCAATGGTATCTAAAAAGTGTTTGGACTCAGCATTGCCACAGCCTGGAAACAATAATTACCCTCATTCCCTGCCTGCAACAGGAGTTTCGATGGTGAGCAAAAGCCTGTCACCTCAGCGCGGGACAGCCATTCACCTTACCCACAGCCAGGCAGACATTGACAACAGATGCATCAGATTATGCCTGGGGGGCCCATATGGCAGGAAGATGTATTCAGGGCACATGGTCCGCAAGTCAAATGCATCTACATATCAATCAAGAAGAGATGCTAGCTACTGGTAAAGACGGACAATACTACAGTCATGTGGTACATAAACAGGCAGGGGGGCATGCATTCCTACCCCGTCTGCAGACAAGCCATGAATTGTGGGACACAGCAATGACTTACCAAGTACATCTGCAAGCACTATTCCTGCCAGGAAGGATAAATACTCTGGCAGACAAACTAAGCAGAAACCTAATGGATCCCCACAAGTGGAAATTGGATCCACAGGTCTTCAGCATGATAACAAGGAACTGGGGATGCCCGGATATAGACCTATTTGCCTCCCCTCAAGTGCCAACTACAGAGATTCTGCAGAAGGACTTATCACAAGCAAGCATGGAAAGTGGATGCTCTATCTTTCAGCTGGAAAAACCTAACAGTATATGCCTTTCCTCTTCTGCCTCTCCTCCCCAAGGTACTCCTCAAGGTCAGACAAGAGAAGCCAAAAATGATACCGATTGCCCCAGACTGGCCCCGCCAGCACTGGTACCCAATCCTAAAGAGCTTGTCTCGATGCCCAGCTTGGACATTACCTCAAATTCCTCACTTATTTGACCCATCAAGACAGTCAGATACTGCACAGCCAACTCAGGACCTTAAACCTGGCAGCCTGACGGATAATGTAGCCATTCAAGACATACCTCTCTCTCTAAAGCAATGATGGATGTTATTTTGGAGGCCAGGAGGCCTAGCACCAGAAAGTCTTATGCAGAAAAATGGAAGAGATTCTCTGCTTGGAACCAGGCACAAGATATTGACACGACTGTTCCAAATATTCCTCAGATTTTGCAATACTTAACCGAGATGCTGAATAAAGGCCTTTTCTTTTCACCAATTAAAATTCATGCCTCAGCCATTTCAGCTCATTACAATACAGAACCACCTATTTTTTCGCATCCATTACTAAGGCAGTACCTCAGAGGGGCAAAAAACGTAAGACCTCCAAGGAGAGCACCAATACCTGCATGGGACCTCAGCTATGTCTTGGAAAAACTCATACTGCCTCCGTTTGAGCCAGCCTCTGCAGCTGATATAAAATTCTTATCCTGGAAAACAGCTCTGAGCCTAGCAATAACCTCCGCTAGACGAGTCTCAGAGCTACAGGCACTCATGGCAGTGGGACCTTTTATCATTTTCCATCCCGACAGGGTTTCTCTAAGGACAAACCCTACATTTATGCCTAAGGTAGTGTCCAGTGTGACCCTTAACCAAACAATTAATTTACCTACCTTTTACCCAAACCCACAGAATAAGGGTGAGAGACTTCTGCATTCTTTGGACATTCACAGGCAGCTACGATTCTACTTGGACAGAACCAAAACTTTCAGAAAGACTGAACAACTTCTAGTGGCATATGCTGCGGGATCACAAGGAAAGCCTATCTCGAAACAGACTATTTAAAAGTGGATAGGCCACTGTATTCATTTCTGCTATTCACAGCATGGCAAATCAGTGTCTAAGGGTATTAGGCCACATTCAGCCAGAGCAGCAGCCACTTCAGCAGCCTTCCTCAGAGGAGTACCAGCCAAAGACATCTTAGAAGCTGCAACTTGGAGTTCAGTGCATATGTTAACAAAGCACTATCACTTACCTCTCTACTCTAAATCTAGGGCAGGCTTTGCCACTTCAGTTCTGCAGGGCCTGATAGCCTCTCTTAATCCTATTTAGCACCAGCCTCCCAACCTTAGCTGTGGGATTCAACCCAATTGTAATGACTGCAACAGTGAAACACGATGAACATAGTACAGTTGTGTACCTACCATAAATGTAGATGTTCGAGTGTATTCACTGTTGCAGTCCAGGTTACCCTCCCACCATCCCCCTTTTCCTTGCTGGGACTTATCTGTACCTCTCTATTCTATACAACCTATGTGGTGTATTTGCTTGTAGATGAAGGAAAAGTTGTTTTTTGTGTATGCATGCTTATTGGCATAATTTAGCCTACCATTTTAGGGGCACCTGACATCAGGGGCAAGAAAAACTGAAGAAAATGGTGTCGGCTGCATCTTTTATACCACTGGTGCACTGACGTCAGGGAGGAGGCGACAGCAACCGACGCCGGACCTAAACTTTGGAACTCGGGCAGACTGCGGGTAGCCTGCCAGCAGGATAACCCAATTTTAATGACTGCAACAGTGAATACACTCTAACATCTACATTTATGGTAGGTACACAACTGTACTTTAGGTGATTCTCTTCTGTTGTACCTTTACTCATGTTTGCTGTCCCTAACCCTGACCTTAATGCTAATGTTTCTAATGTGTAATTTTTAGTAAATAAAAATAAAGGTATATAGTTTAGGAACATTGACGGGTACCTGTTTTGTTTGTAAACATTTTAAATTAAAGAACAAAAAGTATTTTAAAAGACTGTTAAAAGTAAAAAAATGTTTAATGTTAATAGTTAGTTAACATGTTATGTATAAGTAATGATTCCTTGTATTCATTAACATTATCTATGCATTATGTTTTTTTATTTTTTTAAATGTCATCAGCAAAGGTTTCAGTTGCTAATGCAAGTAGCAGATGTTATAGAAGTTTTGTTTTGTTCCGTTAGTAAGTTTAATATCTTGAGACAGAAAGAAGGAACCATTGTAAGTACTTTTAATGTAATCAATAAAAAAAATAAATCCTAATCCTCTAAAACTTTAGATGAAAAGTCATTGTCGCATCTAATTAAGGTATTAGCATTTTTAAATGGGGCACTTCTTCAGGCAGTTTTGAATGCAATCTCCTTCTTGTAGTAAGTTTAGTATCTTATGGAAAAAATGAAGGAATTACTTTAAATTCTTTAAATGACATCAATAAAAGGAAGGAAATGTTAAATATTAGACATTTCAGATGCAAAGTCATGGTGACATCTAATTAAGATGATATCCATTTTAAATGGGGAACTTCCCCGTGCAGTTTTGCATACTATTTCCTTGTCCAAATAGGACATGGATTTAGCAGTAATATATCTAGGAGCAGCATTAGAGATAGTTGACATTTTTTGTAAGAGATGTGTGAATTTTTTCAATTCCAAAAGACAGTCTTTCCCAAAGTTTAGTTTAGCAATCCAGTTATTTAACAATATTCCCTTGGTTTCCTCTTCCACTTTCTCAGGCTGTTAGTAATTCCTTATTTTTTCCCTAAAACTTATGATTTCCGTTGATTTTGTTTAATTTATATTTCTACTGTGTTTTGCTTTAGATAAAATTTTGCATTTCCTCCTCCAGTATATGATCAATATAATTTAATGAGTTCTCAATGCCCCTGCTAATGAACCAAGTTTTTAAGCAAATCCTTCAATTGAGAGATTAGTCACGGTAATGGGGTTGGCAGAGGACATAGGGAGTTTGAGTAATATTTTACCAATAAACTTAAAAAGTATGGTTTGAAGAAATTACACAATAGATCATTTAATATAATGGGTTGAGTGGCAACTTTGGCGGATAAAAGTAAACTGAAGATGTGGGAAGGTAAGGGTCATAAAAATCAAACATCTGTAGTTAAATGTTAGATGATGTAATGAATATAAGGGAATTTTTTTAGCTAGGAAATAGAATGGAGTTGGAAGAGTGTATTCTATTATTTAATTAAATAATCTTAAGTTGATATTCTCTTGCACCTTGGTGTAGGGGTATGAAGCTCTAACTATTTTTATTTATTTATTTTATTTTATTTTACATTTGTTGACCGGGCTAGTCCAGCTGGATATATGTCCATTTTCAGTGGAGGCCCGGGGAGAAAAGCTCCACAATACAATAACATTAGCAAAATAGGACAAGACATGTATTTCAAGTAGACATTGGTACCTGCTAAATACCACAGTATATACATATTTACATGAGGAAAGAATCCTCAGAAAGGTAAACTTTTATGATATCTTACATAAGTAGGAATTTTATATTCTGTATCCAGTAGGAACAAAAGCTTGATGTAAAAAAGAGCTTGGTATCATAATAGTTTGAAATAATAATGGAAATTATAACTAAGATGCTGTATTTACTTTGGTCACACAAGAAGTCAGAAGATAAGCACTAGTTTGAATGGATAGAGTGTACAAAAGCAAATAGTGGGATACAATAATCGTGTTTAGTCTCACCAGAGTTGAGGTGTGATAAACCTGCTAGGAAATACTACAGTATATACATATTTACATGAGGAAAGAATCCTCAGAAAGGTCAAGCGCACTGCTATTAGAGAGTTAACACAAGGTAACATTCAAAAGAGGCTGGAAATCATGGGAGACTTGAAGGGGGTGATCCAGATGACCTGTATTGAGTTAGCAGTCTAGGTACTAAAGGAGCTAAGTAGGGGAAGAATGAAGTTGAGTGGTCAGTGCCACCTTGCCGATTCTAGGTGGAGAGTGGTGGCTTTGACTCTCATCATTAAGGGACTCCTGCAATCAGGTACTAATAGAATAATGCCTTTTCAGCTGTGGACTAACAGGTGGCAAAATACATACATGCATGTATTTGTGTATGCAACATCACATATAGCCTGCAGAAAAGCACTGATGGGAGAGGGTTAAGCCCATACAAAATAAGCAAAAAAAAAAAAAACTGTTACCTATCTAGGTAATGTCATCATTCCCCATTACACTCAAACCTTACCCCTAGTGAATGAAGGGGTTGTAAGGCTCTCATCCAGGTTGAAAGAAAGGACTTGTTGACTGGCTCAGGGGATGGCTTATGGTCATAAGTGGGGGAGACCAAAAAGAAGCTGGAACACAAGTCTTTGACCTTTAAAGGAAGTGTGAAGTCAAAGGGGATTGAGATTATAAACAATATTATTACATTTCATACGTTAACATAGTGAGTAGAGAAGTTATAAATGCTTTTAAGAAGAATGCAGGGATATTGGAAGTTTATATGTTCTCTGCTTATTACATAAATGCTTTTTGGAAAGAATATGTTAACTCAAGTCAGGTGAGCAACAGTTTTGAAGAATAATGGAGACATGATAGTAGAGGCTTGTATAGATGATCTGCCATTGTTTGCCAAAGGCAGAATGTTTATAAATGTGGTGGAATGCCTGCTTTGTGATTCTAAGAAGTAAATTACAGCAGCAGTAAAGTATTTTGTATGGCTAAGGCTAGTATTTATTGTGGATTCAAGAAAGTTGATGAGTATATTATGATTGGGGGGGTGGTGGTTAGGAGAGAATGAGAAACCAGTTGAGATCTGCAATGTAGGGCAAGTTAGAGAAAAAGAAAAAAATAATTTTAGTAAAAAGGGGTATAGTTTTTAAAACATTCTTCCAGCAATGACTTAATCAGCATCAACATTCTAGTTGCTGAAAATGAAAGTAGCTACATACTTGGGGGTTTTGTTTGATTTGAGCTTGAAAGCTGAATCCTGTTAAATGTAGTATTGTATATAATGAGAGGTAAGTAAAGGTGATTTACAGATAATAGCTGTAATAAAATTTGTTAAAGCCATGTATGTTCACAGGCAGGTGAATTTTTGAGAAGCTTCTTTAAAAATATATATGGAAGGATTTTGAGAACTAAATTTCAAGCAGGAGCTGAAGGAAAGGCAGAAGAAAAGATAAGTGTTGTAAAAAGTGAAGCTGGTAAAAGAAATGTATGGAGGGGATGGGGTAAATAATTAAAATTGCAAGAGGGTTGAAAAGTCAGGATAGTTTAGGAAGATGGAAAAGGGAAATGGAAGCTGTAGTATTGCTAAACAATGAAGGGATTCAGTTTCAAATGTGGAATGTAAAATGGAGTTGGATTGGGTACATTGGACCCCAGTACAGGAAAGGTGAAAATGTTCTGAAATACAAAACACTGAATAAAGTATATTGTCTGAAAATTAGCTGTAAAAAGTTAGTAGAAACACAGTAAAATGTATGTGGTAAGAATGTGAAGAATGCGGACTGTTTAGAGTAGGGAGAAATTGAAAATTGGCAGTTAGGTTTCTATTGTGACTGATTAAGGTGGAATATTATATGGAGCTGTTCAGATTGATGCAGGAAATGTTATGCAGCAAATTAATAATGAAATTATCTGTTAGGAAAAAGTCTGCTTTGGAGAACATATGATAAAGTTACTGAAGTAAATTTACAGAAATGAAAAAAATAATGCAGGAAAAGACGGTTAATGATGGAAGAAACAAAAGAGGAAGTAGAATTACGGTTAATATAAATTTTCTTGAAAGTGCAATGTCAATGTTTGTTGTATTTCTTTTAATCCAAAAGTGAATCCGTACTCTTATTTTTCTTTTTTCAGTGAGTGCCTTGAGATTCTCAATATCCACCTAAGCTACCACCGGGAAGCAGCTGGGACTTGTGTCTAACATCTCATTAGAAGGATGACACTTCAGGAGTGTAACATTCCCCAAGTGTTGTACTACAGTTGTGTTACTGAAACATGAATCTGTACGCTAGTTTTGTGCATAGAAAGCTACCTTAATTTCTGATTATAGGTTATTATCCAACATATCTTCCTGTTTGCTTTTTCTGTACCCTCTCCAATGCTACATGTGCACCTTCTCTTTACAAAGAGAACTCTGTGATGTATCATCTGCAGTCTTAAGAGCCTCATCACCTTCCATTGCCTAGTCCTAAATGTTGCACCCATGGACATAAACATGACATTAATTTGCCCTTGTGGCCACCCTCTTTCACTGAACCTTATGCTTTCCTTAATTAACAATGCTAAACCCTTGAGTACTCTTGTTTTTGAGATGAATTCTTGTTTTTGAGCCTGATCCTGCAAGCCTGCATTGCACCTGTTTGATTCCTGAGGCACAGCTCTATGCACTTGGATCGTACTACTACAAATCTCTGACAACCCCATTATCTCAGTCAGACACCACTGTCCAGATACTGACCTCAGCCATGGTGTCATCTGTGGAGAGATTGACCTTGATTCCCTATGTAAAATCAGAGATGAACACACACACTACAGCTGAACCTAGAACCAGCTCCTCTTGAAAAGCACTTTTCAGTATCCTCCACCCTCAAAACAAAAAGAAAATGTCCTCACTACCCTTGTCTGGATTGTATCTAAACATTTCTCTACCTGTTTTTTAGTTTAACACCTGTTCATACCACCTTCATTTTTTGTAAGAAGGCTCTGGGAGGGAACTGAGTAAGCAGCTTTACTGAAATCTAGGTAGGTAACATTTACCCCCATCACTTCTGTGCACCTCCCTGATAAACCATTCATTGTACCTATCATCAAACTTTGAATCACTGCTGGAATGTAAGCAACCTGAGAGAGGGAGCCTTGACTTAAGGACTGTGTCCATGTCTACTACTGAAGTTAGCCTTACTAGCCTGTACTTTCCTGAGGTGCTTCTTGCTTCACATTTGCAGACGGCCATCGCTGCTGCTTTTTTCCTGTCTCCTGGAATCACCGTTCACTAAGGACATGTGAAATGCTCAGACAGAGGTTCTGATAGAGTTCTCTCAACCCTGTTCAGGATCCTGAGATGCTGTGTAGTGTCCTCCCTTAATAACCCCAAACATTTATTTCATTCTAGTGGTATCTTATGTCTGAGGGTGATTATGATGGGTAGTATCTGTATCCCAGGACAGACTGGAACATTTCTTCATCCAGGTTGGAAAGAAGAGATTAGTAAATTAAGATATCATTTTTAGAAGGACTATAACAGAAGGTAATATTTGGAATCAAGAAGGAGAGAATTATCAGTCTGGCTATCAGAAAAATGGATGATTTGAGAGATCTGCAAGTTAAAGCTCCACTGATAAACTTTTGACTATCCATCAGTGTGTGAAACATTGAAAGAGACCAATTCTGTCAGCAAGGACATTAGTTGGGGATCACTTGTAGGAAAACAAAAGAATTAATAGGCAGGGGTCTTATGATGAAAGCACATGAGTGGTTAAGTAAGGAGGAGAGCAAGTACTGAAAATGGAGGGACAGGAGTGATGTGATCTAGGAGCCAAGTAGCAACGTTTATGAGTAGTGCCAGGGGACAAATTG
>NC_056747.1:449209773-449282358 GCF_019279795.1 Protopterus annectens
ATCCCTGCCTGGGTAGCCCTCAGCCGGCCTGAAAAACCAGATACTTACTATTTCTGTGTCAGTTGCTGTCACTTGAAGTTGCTGTCACTTGAAGACTTAACATCAGGTCATCAGGGGTATAAATGAAGGCAGCCAATGCCATTACATCAGTCTTTCTTGCCATGGAGCCTGAAGCAGAAGCAGTTCGCAAGTGCCGGTTGGCCTCTACCTGAATTTTGTTTCCGAATTGAAGTTGAAGTCTTCGAAAGCCAAGTACCCTGTTGGGGTCCTTTTTTCTTGCACTAACCAATGTCAGAAAAAGTTAATAATTGTCTCGCCTGTGGAAAGCAGATACCACACTGGGGCTTCCATTCCTACTGCGTCACTTGTCTAGGCCCAGACCACGACGTCCCTTGTTGTCAGTTCTGTGCTTGAACGCCAGAACTATTCATCATTGGGTCCTTATTATAGCCAGATATTTCCGTTTACAGTCCTCGAATTCCGATATGGCTTCTGTAAGCCATCTGACAGCAGACCATCCGAAAAAACTTAAAGATAAAGGCAGAGACAGACCGCAATGGACTAAACCTTCTGATGACGTTACCGCCAAACTGGTCGTCAGTTCTCCAGAATTCAGTGAGGCACTTTCACAGCTCCTCATGCCTGCTTCACTTAATTCACAGGCCTCTATCGAGGCCCTTTCAGAGTCTGGTATGCCACAGAACTTTTCTTCGTCTAAGGATCCTGCGGTCGTCGCTACCTTGGATGGGTCCAGTGCCACTGTGCAGGCACCAGCTTCCGAGTCCTTCCCATCACCGAATCCAGACATAAATCAACACCTTCTTTCACGGCTTCTGTTCCTTCTAAACCAACCTAGCTCCTCAGGCCCAGGGGTCGAACCACTCCAAGAAACCGCCTTCCAGCCATTCTTTGGTGCCTGCTCCCTTGCCTTAGTCACAAATGCTTAGAATGGCAGAGGACCTTATCATGCTGATTAGCGGAATCCAAGCCACTCCCTCAAAAAGAAAGAGAGATCTGTCTCCAGACGTTTTGTCTAAACAAGAGTCAGATGAATCTGTTGCATCTGACTATGAAGACATACAGCCCCTCTCTACATATGAAGATTCTGATGCAGAGGAATCTCTTCCTTCAGCCTCTCTCCCAGAGGATTTTTCCTTTGGGGAACCCTGCATACTTTAAGGGATGATTTCAAATGGGAGAGTCAGGACTACCCACAGTCTAAAAAGAGACTCAGAGAGTTCCTGGACCTTCCACAGCTCAGGCCCTTAGCCATCCACCCCCCCCAGTCCTAGAGGTGGTAGATGATGTCTTCCTTGAATCCAGCTTGACTCCAGACACCCTCCCTCCTGCTCCCAGAAAGCCAGACAAGGTACTACAGAGTCCCTGACTCTCACAAATATCTTTTTAAAAACCCAACAGCTGACTCTAAGGTCATTACTCAAGGCCCAAAAGGGGTTAAAGTTATTTCAGCTAAGAATCCCACCCCCTCAGACAGGGATTCCATAGCACTGGACAGATGGGGTTAAAAAGTATACACCTCTGCTACTCTTGCCATCTGGGCACTCAGTTGTCAGTTCTATATGCTTAAATGTCAGCAACCTACCTTGGAACTCCTTAAACAAAAAATTACCTCCTTTCCTCCATGGGCAGAATCTAAAGATTTACAGGAATTAATGCACTCTGCTGCTCAAGTAACTAAACACACTATGTACTGCGGTTTTGATGCCCTAGAAGCTTCTTGCAGGGCAGCAGTCACTGGATCTGTCATTATAAGACATGCATGGCTTAAGGAACAACACCTGCCAGACCATGTCAAATCAAAATTGTTGGATGCATCCTTGCACAAAGATAACTTATTTGGTACTAAAGCAGAAGAGATGTTAAAAAAGATGGAAGAGAAAGCAAAATCTATGCCGACTGTTAGATTTCTTACAGGTACAGCCCCCTAGGTTCACCAGGCATTTTCCTTCCAAGCACTGGTCCTTTCCTGCACCTAGTAAACAGGACCAGCCTAGGTCCTGTGGAAACAGACCTCCAAGACAGCAGTCCCATGGGTTGCTGAGATCTAAGCAGTGGACTGTCTCCACTTCAAAACCAGGGAGTTCTAAGCCACCCCCTTATGGCAAAAACTCACAATGACTCACCCCTTCCCTCGCCTCTCCCCACCATCACATACCCCTAAGAGGAAACCTCTCCTTTCACACCTGGGCCACCATTACCAAGGAACAATGGGTTCTGAACGTTGTGTCTCAGGGGTACAAATTCTCCTTCCACACCCTTCCAACCTCCAAAGGGTTCCCAAATCTACCACCAAATCAGTGGGCAGAGGCTCAAAAGCAAATCCATACCCTGCTCTCCTTGGGAGCAGTAAAACACATTCCTGTAGAACAGATAGGCTAAGGCTTCTACTCCAGACTTTTTCTGGTATCCATAAAATCAGGCACCTGGCCATCCCATCCTCGATTTGTCTGTTCTAAACACCTTCCTGGTGATCCCAAAATTCAAAATGCTCACCCTCCAGCAGTTGCTACCCCTGCTGTCCAAGGACGTTTGGCTAGTCACACTGGACCTAAAAGAGGCCTACCTCCACATTCCCATGAGGGAGTCCTGCAGAAAATATCTTCGCTTCAGGGCAGGATCTAAGCACTTTCAGTTCTCTGCACTTTCCTTTGGCTTATCTACTGCTCCCAGAGTTTTCACAAAATGCCTGGCTCCGGCCATTGCTTTTTGCAGACAAAGAAATCTTTAAATGTATCCCTACTTAGACAACTGCCTTATTCAGGCAGACAGCCAGGGAAAGCTCCTCAAAGACCTGGCCTTTGTAAAGGACCTACTAACCTCCTTAGGGTACACAATCAACGAAAAGAAACCCAAACAGGTACCTACCCAAAGGATAATCTTCCTGGGAGCAAGTCTGGACACAGCATCCCAGATGGCATGCCTAACACCAGAGAAAGTTTCCTATCAACTTACTTCTCTCAACTGGCCACCAGGCCCCAGCTTTCTGCAAGGGAAATCCTGCAAGCCCTGGGATTCATGGCATCTTGCATACTCCTTATTCCATATGCCAGACTGCATATGAGGAAACTTTAATGGTACCTAAAGAGCCTTTGGTGTCAACACTCTCAAGATCTGGAAACTTTTACCTATTATTCTTTGCCTGAGGGAGGAATTTCTTTGATGGGCATCGGCCTGCTTCCACACAAGGGACTGCCCTTCTCCCCATACCCCACCGCCCAGACCCTCACCACAGATGCATCAGACTGCACTTGGGGTACACACCTGGATGGCAGGTGCATACAGGGCCAATGGAACCCCCAGCAACTCCCCCTGCACATCAGTCTAAAAGACATGATGGCTGTGCAGCAGGCCTTGTTAGCTTTCAAGCCCTTCCTCTCTCCAGGGGTTCTCCAGATCCAAACAGACAACACCACAGTGATGTGGTACATCAACAAGCAGGGAGGGACTCGTTCCTACCCGCTGTGCAGGCTGGCCATGACCCTTTGGTTCACAGCCTCTTCCATGCATCTACACCTGTTAGCACAGTACTTGCCAGGTTCTCTCAACTCCCTGGCAGACCAATTAAGCAGGAAACTGTTGGACCCCCATGAGTGACAGCTCAGCAGAAACACCTTCTTACTAATAACTCAGAAATGGGGAACCCTGTAGGTCGACCTCTTTGTCTCCCACACCAACCATCGGCTCGACAAATTCTGCATCAGGGAGCATCACTGCATGGCATGGAACATAGATGCCCTGTCCTTCCCCTGGGTAAACCTCTCAATCTATGCCTTTCCTCACCTACCTCTTATTCCCAAGGTACTGATCAAAATAAGGGATGAAAAACCAAGGACCATTCTCATAGCTCCAGACTGGCCCAGACAGCATTGGTACCTCTTGCTGCACAGGCTGTCCTCACTGCCCCCATGGAATCTTCCTCTGGTTCCCAACCTCCTAACCCAGAGGGCAGGAGAATTCATGCACCCCCATTTGCAGACACTCAGTTTGGCAGCTTGGCTTATAACCTGACCATTCTGCCCTCCTCAGTAAACAGGTTCTGGATGTTATCCGAGAGGCCAAATGCCCTAGCACCAGAAAGTCTTATGCAGATAAATGGAAAATATTTTGCACCTGAATCCAGGCTAAGGAGCCAATACGGCACAGATTTCTCATCCTGGACTACTTAGCTGACCTACTACACAGTGGCCTCTCTTTATCCTGTATAAAAATCCATGCCCCTGCTATTTCCGCTCATTTTCCTACTGCGCAGCCTTTTTTTTTTCACTCCCTCTGATCAAACAGTTCCTCAGAGGGGCACCAACACCGGCTTGGGACCTTAATTTTGTCTTGGAAAATCTCATCCTGCCTCCTTTCTAACCAGCTTCTTCTGCAGAGCTAAGATTTCTCTCTTGGAAGACAGCCTTCCTCCTGGCCATCACTTCAGCCAGAAGAGTCTCTGAGCTGCAAGCACTCATGGCAGTGGGAACCCTTCATCATCTTCCATGCAGACAGGCTATCCCTCAGAACTAACCCATCCTTCATGCCCAAGGTAGTATCCAGTGTGGCTCTCACACAATCTGTCCATTTGCCCACCTTCTTTCCTAACCCTCAAAACAAAGGGGAAGGGATTCTCTACTCTCTAGATATGCACAGACAGCTCAGATACTATCTGGACAGGACTAAACCCTTCAGAAAATCTGATCAACTGCTGGTTAGCTTTGTTTCAGGGGCAGAGGGCAAAGCCATCTCCAAGCAAACCATTTCCAAATGGATAGCACACTGCATCCATGTCTGCTACAAGAAGCATGGCAAGCCTCCCCAAGGGGGTTAGGACCCACTCCACCAGAGGCGCCTCCATCTCTGCAGCATTCCTGAGAGCGGTCCCCACCAGGGGCATCCTGGAGGCTGCCACCTGGACATCTGTCCACACCTTTACTAAACATTACCACCTGCCTCTCATCCAGGGCAGGCTTTGCCTATGCAGTCTTGCAGGGCATGATAGCCAGCCCCTTGCTTCCTTGACTGCCTCCACCCATTTCCTCAGCTTTTGGAATCCACCCAAATGTGATCACTACAACAGTGAAACATGAAGAACACAGTACAGTTGTGTACACTTGAAATAAATGTAGATGTTCAAGTGTCTTCACTGTTGCAGTCCTGGTTTCCCTCCCTTCTTCCCCCTTTTTCTTTTTGTTACATTTCTCCCATGTTGTTCACCTTTCCTTAGAAGGGACATCTTGGTATTTTTTTTTTCTCCACTGGTGGGGTCCTGCCACCAGAGCCTGGTCTCCTACTTTAGGGGCTTCTGACCGGTTAGGGCAAGAAAAACTGATGTAATGGTGTTGGCTGCCTTCCTTTATACCCCTGACCACCTGACATCAGTCTTCAAACGAGAGCAACTGACGCAGAAATACTAAGTCTCTGGTATTCAGGCCGGCTGAGGGCTACCCTGGCAGGGATAACCCAAATGTGATGACTGCAACAGTGAAGACACTCGAACATCTACATTTATGGTAAGTGTACACAACTGTACTTTCTCCACTCTGCTGGAATGAAGCCTGTACTTAGGCTGTGGTTGAATAGGGTGTTCAGTGGCGAATCTAGTTCTTACTGGAGATGGTGCAGAATGCTACCTGGGATACTGTCAAGTCCCATGGAAGTTGTGTTCTTTGCCTTGGATAGGGCCTTTAACACTTGATCTACGGAGATGTGATGTGTGGGCTAAGTATCAAGGATGTCAAATGGGCCTTTATGGGGGACACGGGGGGGGGGGGGTGAAGTTTGCACTGAACCTATCTGCTAGCAGGTTGGCTTAGTCAACAGGCCCAATGTATGTGATACTGTTAAGTACTACTTCAGAACAAACCTGGGCTTTGCCATGGTGGTTCCTGATTGAATTGAAAAAGGCTTTGTTGTTTCCCTTTGTTTTAGAGACTAGTTTTGATTCATAACTGACTTTGGAGGTTTTCACTAGTGATCTAATTTGCTTGTTGAGACTAAGGAGGGAGTTTTTCCAATTTGGAATTTGTTCCATGTTACCCTTGGACAACAGTTTCTTCCTTCTGTTTTAAAGCCTGTTGATAGAGGATGTTCACCAGACAGGTTTGTGTTTCCTTGGGGAGCAGGTTTTAGTTCTGTTGGATATGGATGAGTCCATGCAGTGGCACAGGTGCTTGTATACTGTATTGACGTACAGTTCATCATAGTTGTTTGCACCCGCTGAGGGGAGCATTGGTGTGAAGCTACTGATATCCTCCCTTAGGAGGTTGTAGTCTGCTTTTCAGAATTTTTTTTAGCCTGGTTACGGCTGGGTTGGGTGGGGGGGAGTATGGGGATTAGGTGGGATAGAAACTTTGAATGAGTCAGACCGATGATCTGATCTCCCCGGGAAAGAACATACTATGGGAGTGGTACAGCGGTCACCTATGATGGTGAGAACCAAGTCCAGAATGTTATCTCCCCTTTTGGGGGATGAGACAAGCTGGTCTAGTGCGTTAAAATTGAAGAAGTCAGGGAATTGTTGGGTGAGTGCATTATTGCAGGAATAGTTTATCCAGTCTGTGGTGGGGTAGTTGAAGTCACCAAGGAACAGTGTGTAAGGGGGTACCTTGATGGAGTCAAGTAGGTCCAGGTAGGAGGAGTGGGTATTCTGAGTCATAGAGGGGAGTCTATATGTGGCTATAACTCAGATGGTTGTCTTGTCAGCTGTCATTTGCACCTGGAGTAGTTCCACTGCATCATGCTGGCAAACCATTCTAGAGGTGTGCCTGTCCTTAATGAAGATAGAGACTCCACCACCCTTAGTCTTCCCGACCTCATTTTGTGGTCTGAATGTGTAGAATTGAGGTATAGCCTGGTAAGGCAGGGATGCTCTCAGCAGCCCCGAACCAAGTTTCTGTGACAGCACAGATGTCGGCATCTTCTAGTGTGAGGAGAGCCTCCAGTAAATGCATTTTCAGGTTAAGGCTCCTGGCATTAAGCAGCATGACCTTCAGTTTGCTTTTTGACAGATCTTTTATGTTGGAAGATTTGTCTTTGGGACATTGCCTAAAAAAGGCACAATAGGGGTAGCAAGAGATTTGGCCAGGATCCAGAATCCCAGAGGTGACAGGTGGAGGCCATCTCTGGCAAAGGATCTAGGTCTGTCAGTCATGTCATCCCAGGCAGATAGATACTGGATCCTCTTGGAATGACTCCAGAAAGTAAGCCAATTATTGAAGTCAATAATTTTTTGTTCATGTTGTGGTATCATTTTTGGTGAAGGTAGGATGGTGCTTAGGGCTAGGGTCATACCTGCCTGGGACACATAATCATGTCTCTCTTCATATAGTCCAGGGAGGTACGTGTCATTCACAGCAACATGGACAGTGACAGTCATACTTGCATTTGTTGTGGAGAGACTTAAGTGTATGCGTTATGTGGCGGATTCTGGCACCAGACCGATAACTGACAGTGACCTTCTCCTTGTCAAGCCTTGTGAGGGGGACATCGGTGTGTCTCACAACTGAGTTGCCAATGACTAGTTTGTTTGGTTTATTGTTATGCCTTATTATGCTGTGTTGGTTTATTGTTATGCCTTATAGGGGCTGTGTTTGTGAGACACTGGCGTGATGTGTGCTGTATGCGATCTGTTTGGTGTTGTGTGTGGAATGTTTGTGTGTGTGTTTTGGAGGTCTGTGCTGTTTAGGTAAGTTTTTATTGACAACCTCTGCATATGTGTGTGTGTGTATGTGTGTGTGTGTATATATATATATATATATATATATATATATATACATATATATATATATATATATATATATATATATATATATATATATATATATATATATATATATATATACATATATATATTTATATATATATATATATATATATATATATATGTATATATTATATAGCATGGTAAATGTTCTGAGTGATTTATAGAGACTTAGTTTATATGACGTGTTTGAACTTTGTGCTGAAGTGTACAAGTAAAGATTCGTAACTGTTTTTAAAAGTGCATTGCTAAGTAGGTTTGCCATGGCAACTCTGTAGGCAGCAGTTTTGCATTTTGAAGTTTCTTTTTTGGTTCATACTTAGTTTAGGAGTTTCATGTATGTCTTTGCAGTGGTAGTGCTGTGTTTTATCCAGTTATCTAGCCATTTGGCTTTTTTTTTATTTTTTGTAATAATCTGTCTAGGATATTTTTGTGATGCAGTTCATATATTGATGTGTTGTTTTCCATGAAATTCCCTTCTCTGACAAAATATGTCCTGATTTTGCGTGGCTGTACTCCTGGCTCTTTTTTCCAGATTGAGAGTATCGTAATTTTAATATGAAGTTTCTGTTGGACCTGATCAGAACTCTAGTTATTGAAGGGATTTATAAATGTGTGGGATTGCATCTATAAATACTCAGGAGTCTTGCTTATTCATTGAACAGTGTTTTGGCAAACAAGGAATTGACAATGTTTTTTATCAGTTCCAGTGTTTTGTTGAAAGCTGTCTATTGAATTAAGTGGGATCATGGGACAATGATAGTAAGGAAGTTTGCCTTATACTTGGTATTATCATGTCTTGGAGTTTATATACTTAGAGATTTGGGGGCTTGAAATACCGGTTTCCTAGCTTCTTATTGTAGTCAGTGATGTGCAGTGTTAACTCTTTTTTCCCCAAAGGGCGTTAGCTGTGTATAAGGGTTATCATAGATCTGAGGCCCACACTGACTAGACCACACATCCCATGCCACATCTGTAGGAACACCTGCTGAGCAGTACAGAAACAGCTGCAGGTGTTTACACATGCAGCATGCTTAAATGGATTCAGAGAGCTCTTGTGGACTGAATGCATTTTGATCATTAATTTTGTTACTCCTCTCACAGTTAGTTAATGTACCATTCTTGAGTAGTGTGATTGCAGACTTGTGACACTGCCTTGCCAGAACTGCTCACATTCTGACTTAAGTACCTTCCTGCTACTATACCTGTTCAAACAGTGCTTCATCAATCCAGTGAATGTCTGGAGTTGCATATATAGCTCTTACCACCTATATAACAATAGGAGATTATTATGTGCCCGATGTCACTTACTTTTGTAGGCTGTATCACTCTGTGTATCCTAGCATTGACAGTATTATGTTAGTTTATAATCTGTATCATGTCCTTACTATGTTTTGGTACTTGTATTTCAGCACTGTACTGTTGATGGTCATCGGCTTGAGTTGAAAATATCAGAACGGGCCACAAAGTAAGTTTTCATTTTCTTCTGTAGTTTATTATTTTTTTTCCATTGGGTAAGAATCTAAGAATCCAGTAACACTTTTAGGATTCCACAGTACTGGATATTTTATTGTTGAGTCTTTTTATTTCCATTTAGTGATCCAGTGTTTTCAGCCATAGTCCAGGACACAGCTATACAAATAAATGAACATTTTAAATAGTCAAATTCATCTTTAAACTGTGAGAACTATGATATGCCAAACCTAAAAAAAATTAAAATCTGACCAGTAATCGTATAGTTTGGCATCCACTGACCTAGGTGTTTTGAAAATAACAGTAATGTCTATCACTGTATGAAAAAGAAAATTAATTCTGTAGTTAGTCAAATGCCAAAAATAAAAGCACTAATTGCAAATTATGTTCTGGGGGTGGGGGGGGGGGTAGAGTTCCAAACTTGGAAATGAATCAAGCCTCCCTTTATCTCAGAAACTCAGAGGCTTCTGGAGTAATTATTCTCAATTAAAAAAAAAAATTATATATATATATATATATATATATATATATATATATATATATATATATATATATATATATATATTCACACCAGAACTGTAGATTAGTTTACTTTTTAATTCGGTAAAGATTAACACAACAGCAGTGCTTCTTTTCATATGTGGTCATAGAGAGCTTTCATTCGTCAGAATGCTTATTCACAGATATGTGCAAACTCATATTAAACAGAAACTGAGGTGTTATTGTACCCATAGTCCTCGAGATGAAACCTGTTTGCAGACTCTCATAGCCTCTGCTGTCTGTGCTACACTGCTGAGCAATAACGATTACTTTTGCTTATGTCTACATGCAAAGAGAATCTCTGAAGTATTTCTATCTGTAAGGTCTCATGATGTCCCACTCTAAGTGTTTTGAGTAGTCTTTATTATATTGCTGAGAAGACATTTCCTGCTGTATTTCAAATGGATTGATTTTTTGGCATAGTTCTGTATCTCCCATTCCAGCATGCTTCGGCCGTATATTCCACTTTAGGTAAATTGCTTGTGATTTCCCCATCTCAGTCTGTAATGGTAACAAAGGTACCCATATGAAATGCTGGGACCTGCTTTAGCAAGTTCTGAAAGATGGAGACTGAATAACCAAAAAAATAGACTTGCATATTTCAGATATGAGATGGCCATTTCTCAGAATATTCCTTTTTCTCTGATGTATGACTATCTTGGAGTTGTTATGTACAAGTTAGGAGTGTGTGAGGGACTTCCCCCTGCAAAAGAGAAATCTTGACCAATGGATGGGAGATCAGTGTCACTGCTCAACAGAGGCACAGCAAAATAATGGGTATAGTTCCCCATACTAAAGGGTGGCGGCGTAAACCCAAAAAAAGGCTATAGGCTGCCCTCCTCCCCTCGGGCAGATAGCTTAGTATGAACCTATGAACCTATGAAAAAAACAAATTTAAAGGAGAAAAGTGATATTCAATATTTGCTGTTATCCTGCATTTTGAACTTTTTTTAGGTGTATCAAGACTTGATGTTATGAATGCTGACATTTCAGAAAGGAGCCAGTAACAGAAGGAGAGTGATTTGCCCCACCCCACTTCACATGGAGTCTGTAAAGGATGCTAGATTGGTGGCACTTGTGATGTTGCTGCCTGTTTAATAACTTACCTGCTTTCTAATACAGCACATACTACTACTGAGTTTCTGATTGATTTCAGCAGCAATGGGTGTTTCTGTTGGATATGGATTACCTTCTTAAAAATGCATTTACTCCATATTTACTGTTCAGTGGTGTTAAATTAACAGTGTTAATAAAGTTATTCTTGTTTACCAAGGGATCCAGTTCTTGTCCTCAAGATATCCAAACTGGGGTCACAATACCTTGATGTTCTTCGTGTTTCACTGTTGCAGTCATTACATTTGGGTAATCTACTGGCAGGTTACCCTCAGTCGACCTGATTAACAAAATCTTGGGTCCTGCATCGGTTGCTGTCCCTTCTTCCATGACATCAGGTCATCAGGAGTATAAAACATGCAGCCGACGCCATTACATCAGTCTTTCTTGCTGCGCGGTGCCTGAAGCAGAAGCAGTTCGCAAGTGCTGGTCTGCCAACTCCTGAAATTTTCGTTTTCGAGTTTCAGAACCGAAGTCTTCAACTAAAAGCCAAGTACCCGTTAGAAACTTTTCTTGCTCCTTACCGATGTCAGTAAAAGTTAATAATTGTATTACTTGTGGGAAGCAAATACCTCATAAGGATTTTCATTTGTACTGTATTCTTTGCCTACCCCCTGACCACAACGTACCTTGATGTCGGTTTTGTGCTAAATTTAATCAACACACTATTAAACATCTGTATATTTTTGCTTCTAAATATTTTCGCTCACGATTTAATTATCCAGAAATGTCGTCGGTTATCAATCCGACTACCGGAATACCTAAAAAGCGCAAAGAAAAAGGCAGAGACAGACCGTCGAGGTCCAAAACTGATGACGCTTCTCCTAAGCCAGTCGGCAGTTCGCCGGTACTCAGTGAGGTGCTTTCGCAGCCCCTGATACTCGCTACTTCTGATTCGCAGGCCTCTACTGAGACCCATTCGGAGTCTGGTATGCCTCGAGATGCTTCAATTATGGAACCCGCGGATGTCTCTACCTTAGATGGGTCTGGAGCAGCTGTGCAGGCACCGGCTTCTGAGAGTGTTTTCAGGGCTACAAATTTGAATATTAGACCGACGCCATCTTCAAAAATTAAGGCTAAAATCGAAGTCTATGCCTAAAAAAAACAAATGATCAAAATGGCTGATTTAATTACTTTGATCAGGGGTAGCCAACCCTCTCCTTCTAAGAGGCCTAGGCAAGACATTGATTATGAATCTTCTGAACAGGATTCTATTTCTTCTGACTCTTCTAATGAACAGGATTTGTCTATACCTACTTATGAGGACTCTGATACAGAAGATTCCATTCCTTCTGCTTCTCCCCCTGAGGAATTTTCTTTTGGGGAAACTTTACATACCATAAGGGAACATTTCCAATGGGAAAGTTAGGATTTTTCTGAATCTAAAATACCTCCTGTTCTAGACATTGTTGATGATGTTTTTTCAGAATCTAGTATGGCTCCTGTTTCTCTGCCTCCGGCTCCTTGTAAGCCAGACAGATACTACAGGGTTCCTGACTCCCACAAATTCCTTTTCAAAAATCCTATTGCAGATCCTGAAACAATTTTTCAGGGTCCCAAAGGCATTAAGGCCTCTTCTGCTAAAAATCCTACCCCTTCTGATAGAGATTCCAGGGCGCTGGATAGATGGGGTAAGAAGGTTTACACTTCTGCAACCTTGGCAATCAGGGCTTTAAACTGTCAATTTCATATGCTTAAATATCAACAGCATATCGTGGGACTGCTTAAACAGAAAATTATGTTAATTTCTGACTGTGTGGAAAATAAAGATTTACAGGATTTATTGCATTCAGCTGAACAAGTTGGAAAACATGCTTTGCAATGTGGTTTTAATTCTTTGGAGGCCTCTTGCAGGGCTGCTCTAACTGGGTCTGTGCTAAGAAGACATGCTTGGCTCAAAGTGTAAACTTTGCCTGATCATGTTAAAGCAAAATTGTTGGATGCTCCTTTACAACAGGACCGTCTCTTTGGTAATAAGGCGGAAGAAGTTTTAAAAAAGATGGAAGATAAAGCTAAATCTATGCAAACTGTGAAAGGTTTCTTACAAGTGTAACCTCCAAGATTTAGTAGGCACTGGCCTACTAAGAACTGGTCCTTTCCAGTTCCAAGAGCCACTCCAGTCAAACCTAGACATTCCAAAGGCTCCAGATTTGTCACAAGGGACTTTTAGAACAAAACAATGGGGTGCCTCCACCTCCAAATCTGGAAACAACAAGGCACCTCCCTATGGTAAACAGACTCAGTGACTTCCCTCTACACTCACCAAGTACTTACCTTTTAGCCGCCCCTTTGGGGAGAAAACTGGCACTTCATGCACGAAACTGGCAACGGATAACCCAGGACAAATGGGTTTTAAATATAGTATCCCAGGGATACAGATTTCATTTCCACACGTTGGCAGTACCAAACGGATGGCCAGACCTGCCCCCAAATCAGTGGGCAGAAGCCCAGAAACAAATTCTGTCCCTCATGAACATGGGGGCTATTCAGCCAGTACCAGAAGAGGAAAAGGGACAAGGTTTCTATTCAAGACTTTTCCTGGTACCCAGAAAAGACAAATCATGGCGTCCAATACTGGACTTATCTACTCTAAACACTTTTCTGGACATTCCAAAATTCAAGATGCTGACTCTTCAACAGTTACTTCCTATGCAAGGCAAAGATGCCTGGTTGGTAACTCTAGACTTAAGAAGGCTTACCTGCATATCCCAATCAGGGAATTTTGCAGAAGATACCTCCACTTCAAAGCAGGCTACTTGCATTACCAGTTCTCTGCACTGCCCTTTGGCTTAACTACTGCGCCCAGGGTCTTCACAAAGTGCCTGGCTCTAGTAATTGCATTTTGCAGGTAAAGAAATATTCAAATATATCCATACCTGGACGATTGTCTACTTCAGGCAGAAAACAAGGACATTCTTCTACAGCATCCGGCATTTGTAAAAAGGGTTCTAACTTGTCTAGGGTACACCATAAACAAAAAGAAATCACACCTGGTACCCTCTCAAAAAATTACGTTCCTGGGTGCAAGCTTGAATACAACTGCCCAGATGGCTTACCTTACGCCAGAAAAGCAAATTCAATTGGTGACTTACTTCAAACCGGTGGCCATAAAAACACTGCTGTCTGCAAGGCAAATTCTGCAAGCCTTGGAGTTCATGGCCTCCTGCATTCTTCTAATTCCATATCCAAAACTGCATATGAGGAAACTTCAGTAGTACTTAAAAAGTTTATGGAGTCAACATTGTCACAGCCTAGAAACAATGAATTCCTATCATACCTTGCCTGCACCTAGAGTTCCTATGGTGGGCAGAGGCCTGCCACCAAAATAAGGGACTGCCATTCAATCCACCCCCTGCCTCCCAAACCCTAACTACAGATGCATCAGACTATGCTTGGGGGGCTCATCTGGCAGGGAAGTGCATTCAGGGCAAATGGAGCCCAAATCAAATGCACCTTCATGTCAATCAGAAAGAGATGCTAGCTGTACAGAATGCACTGACAGCCTTCAAGGACTACCTTCATCCAGGACAATTAATGATAAAGACAGACAACACCACAGTTATGTGGTACATAAACAAGCAGCGGGGTACACATTCCTACCCCCTTTGCAGACTAGCCATGGCATTTTGGAACACGACCTTGACATACCAAATACAACTACAAGCTCAATTCCTGCCAGGAAAGCTGAATACTCTGGCAGACGAACTAAGCAGAAATCTCATGGACCCACATGAATGGAAACTGAAACCATGGATTTTCAACATGTTGACATGCAAATGGGGAAGTCCAGACATAGATCTTATTGCCTCACCCCAGAACTATCAGTTGGACAAATTCTGCACAAGAACTCATCACAAAAAAGCTTGGAAAGTGGATGCTCTGTCTTTCAGCTGGAAAAAGCTATCAGTCTATGCTTTTCCCCCTCTGCTCTCCAAAGTTCTACTAAAAGTCAGACAGGACAAACCAAAAATTATTCTGATTCCTCCAGACTGGCCTCGCCAACACTGGTACCCACTCCTGCGCAATGTGTCACACCTAACTCTGTGGCACCTGCCTCAGACACCTTACTTACTGTCTCAGCGGAACAACCAAATTCTGCACACTCAGCTCCAAACTTTGAATCTTGCAGCATGGCTTATCACCTAAATTCACCCTTAGCATCCCTCAGCAAACCTGTGATGGATGTCATTTTGGAGGCGAGAAGGCCTAGTACTAGAAAATCTTATGCTGACAAATGGAAAAGATTCTGTGCCTGGAGCCAGTCACAAGGAATAAGCACAGCAGTGCCCAATATTCCCCAGATTTTACAACAGTTAACTGAGATGCTTCACAAGGGCCTGTTGTTTTCTTCCATAAAAATCCATGCTTCTGCCATTTCAGCTCATTACAACACAGAACCTCCCCTCTTCTCTCATCCTCTGCTAAAGCAGTATCTTAGAGGGACCAAAAACTTAAGACCTCCCAGGAGAGCTCCAACCCCTGCCTGGTACCTCAATTTTGTATTGGAAAAACTCACTCTCCCTCCTTTCGAGCCAGCTGCTACTGCAGACTTAAAATTTCTCTCTTGGAAAACAGCTTTACTTTTAGCAATCACTTCAGCTAGAAAAATTTCTGCCTCTTATGGCAGTGGAGCCTTTCATTATTTTTCATGCGGACAGGATGTCTCTCAGGACCAATCCATCCTTCATGTCTCAGGTGGTATCCATCCAGTGTGGCTCTTAATCAGAGCATTCATTTGCCAACTTTCTTTCCGAATCCACAGAACAAGGGGGAGTGGATTCTGCATTCATTGGATGTACACAGACAACTTAGGTTTTACTTAAACAGGACAAAATCTCTAAGAAAATCTGAACAGCTACTGGTGGCATTTGCTGCAGGGGCAGAGGGAAAGGCTATTTCAAGGCAGACTATTTCCAAATGGATAAGCCATTGTATTTGTTTCTGCTATATGCACCATGCTAAACTATCCCCCAGGGGATCAGATCTCATTCCACCAGGGCTGCATCTACTTCTGCAGCCTTTCTCAGAGGTGTTCCTACCAGAGACATTCTAGAAGCTGCTACCTGGAGCTCAGTTCTTACATTCACCAAACATTACCATTTACCTTTCTTCTCTAAATCCAGAACTGGCTTTACCTCTGCTGTCCTGCAGGGCCTTATAGCTGGTCCTAATGCTGTAGAAATCCATCCTTCCAACCATAGCTTTGGGAATCAACCCAAATGTAATGACTGCAACAGTGAAACACGAAGAACATAGTACAGTTGTGTACACTTACCATAAATGTAGATGTTAGAGTGTATTCACTGTTGCAGTCCTGGTTAACCACCCTCCAGCCCCCTGTTTTTCTCTTACTATACCTCTACTTTCTTTTACTATGCATAAAAGCCTTTTGGTGTATTTGCTTTTGTTTGGAGGTATATATTTTTTGAGTTTTAAATTATATATATATATATATATATATATATATATATATATATATATATATACACACACACACACACACATACATGTTTTGCTCACCATTTGGGGGGCACCTGATATCTGGGGCAAGAAAAACTGATGTAATGGTGTCTGCTGCATGTTTTATACCCCTGACAACCTGATGTCATGGAAGAAGGGACAGCAACTGATGCAGGACCCAAGACTTTGTTAATCAGGCTGACTGAGGGCAACCTGCCAGCAGATTACCCAAATGTAATGACTGCGACAGTAAATACACTCGAACATCTACATTTATGGGAAGTGTACACAACTGTACTGTAATGATACCCCGTAAATGAAAACTCAACCACTCGCATTCTTAACATACATATTTTCAGGTATATAATGTTAATATTGTGTCGCCCAAAAAATGCCCTCATACACTTTACTTTATTTTCAGTCCAAAGTTACTACATCTGAGCTAAAAGGTGATTACCGTCAGTCAGTGAAATTCCTATGTTCATTCATCATACTGTTCACTGCTGCAGTCCTTATCCATGGCATATCCTGCTGACAACTAGACCCTATGGTCTACCAGTCCAGAGTTGTACCTTCTCCAGAGACTTTCACTGACTCTCTCCCCCTTGGATGCAAGGACGTTAGTGGTATAAGAGCAGTGTCGTCCTATGCCATGTTCAGATCTTTCTTGCCACAGCATAATGCAGTCATGTGAACTTGACTAATCAGTCCATTTGATGGCCTACTTCAAGAGGACAAATAAGTACCTAATGGGGAATTTCTTTTGCCCTTACTGTAACTATTTTTACAATATTTTCTGATGTGTGATAGTAACTGTGAAATAGTAGTAGTAGTAAGTAGTTAAGAAAAATAGTTGTTGCTTATGGGGAGCAAATCCCATACAACAGGTTACTGTCAGCTGCCTGTCTGGTGCCAGGATCCACCACTTAACCCACGCACTCGGGTCACTCCACAACAAGTACAGATATGACTGTTATTGTCTATGTTGGTGTGTATATCCTGAGATGTACCTTCCTGGACTACATGAAAAGAGGCATGGAAGAGCTCTCCGATCTTGTAGCCCAGGCAGGTATGACCCTAGCCCTGAGTAGCATACTGCCATCACCCAGAATGATACCCGCAGTACAAGGACAAAATTATTTACTAAGCTTCTGGTGTCATTCTAAGGGGATCCAGTATCTGTCTGCCTGGGACGACATGGTTGACAGACCACGATGCTTTGCCAGAGATGGCCTGCACCTGTCACCCCTGGGATTCTGGATACTGACTAAGGCTCTTGCCCCCACCCCCCCATAGTGCCTTTTTAAGGTAAGGTTCAAATGACAAATTCACCACCGTAGCCGGAACAGGCAAGCAAAAACTAAGGGTAATGCTATGCACTCCTTCGAGACACTCCTTAAAATGGAGAACATCGATATCTGTGCAGTGACTGAGACCTGGTTCAAGGATCCAGAGAACACCCTGCATTACCAGGCTATAACTCATACCACGCTTTTCGGCCACCTAACCTGAACCGGAACACCAAAGGTGGAGGTGTGTCCATATTTATTAAGGATATCCACACCTCCTGGCTAGTTGCTCAGCATAATGCATCCGAGGTTATCCAAGTGCAACTAACTCTGGGCAAAACTGCAGTCCAAATTATAGCTTGCTACAGATCCCCCACCATGCCCCAGAATTCCCACTCCTCTTTTCTTGATATACTGGAAAATATTAGGGTTCAACCAAGCATCCTAATAGTGGATGATTTCATCTACCCCACCATTAACTGGGAAAACTACTCGTGTACCAACTCCTTCACTCAACGCTTTCTAGAATTCATAAATTCCAATGCCCTGGATCAACTTATCCACACCCCCACCAGGGGCAACAATATCCTAGACCTAGTCATTACCAACATGACTGACCAGTGTTCCACACCTGAAGTCAACTCCTCGGTCAGATCCGACCATAAGCTAATTGCCTTAGATATCCACATCCCGCCCCCACCCCCCATTAAGGAAACCACAGTAAAAAATTTCTCCAAAGCCATCTTCATGCTTCTTAAGACAGAAGTGGTGAACTTCATGACACCCATGCAGATGGACAGTACAGTTATGACTGCTGAATCCTGCACAAATGCACTCTATAAGCACTTATATGAGTGCATGGATCGTGCTGTCCCAAACAGAACCAAGACGCTATCCTCCAAAAAAAAGGAAGCCAATCTGGTGGTCCCCTGCCATAAACAAACTCTACAACAGAAGGAAGAAACTGTTGCAAAAGAGAGTAAAATTCCATGAGTGTAGGAGCTCCCTGGTCAGCCTCAGTAAGAAGCTGAGATCCCTTATAAGATCCTCCAAAGTTAGCTATGAAAACAAAATCGCCACTGATTCTAGGTACAACCACAAAGCATTCTATAGCGATGTGAAGAATCTCAATGGCAACACCCAGATCTGCTCTGAGTTGCAGCACAACAGTATGAAAATTACAGAACCAACTGATATTGCCAACATCCTGGCAGATAGCTTCACTGCTAACTTAACCCCCCTCTCACCCCCTAAAGGGCCCATATCTATACAGGAAGAATGCAGAGTCCCTGTAATCACAACTATGCAGGTAAAAGCTGCACTCTCTAAAGCCAAAAACACAGCATCCATGGGACCAGACAACATCCCAGGCTACACGAACTTCAGAACGAACTGACTCCCCACCTAAGCACCATGTTCAATCATAGCCTCACATCAGGCTTTGTGCCTAATGAATGGTGCACAGCAACAGTTATCCCACTCCACAAAGGGGGAGCCACCACTGATCCTGGGAACTATCACCCTATTAGCCTGACGAGCCTGGTCTATAAGGCCATGGAACGTATCATCATAGAACTCGTAAACAAAGACATTGGTAACTTCCAAACTGTGGACCCCAACAAGTTTGGGTTTGTGAAAGGTAGATCATGCCTCCTGAAACTGACTTCTTTGAGGCAGTCACCAAAGCCGTAGAGGAGGATAAGGTGGTTCACACAGCCTATCTTGACTTCACCAAGGCTTTCAACACCATTCCCCATTCTGGAATTATAGCTAAACTCACTAAACTAGGTATAAATCCCTACATCACAAGATGGGTTGCCAACTGGCTCACTGACAGAACCCACACTGTAAAAGTTGCAGACTCCAAATCTGACTTCAAACCAGTGACTAGTGGAGTACCACATGGTTTAGTCTGTGGGACCTCTCCTGTTTGATGTCTACTTCTCGGAAGTACAGGCTAACACAGAAAGCTTTTGCCTAATGAAATTCACAGATGACTGCAAACTAGGAGCCATAGTCGAGTCCCCAAATGATGTGGACATTCTACAGAAGGGCCTCACTGAGGCAGATGCCTGGTGTCAGAGCCATGGCCTCAAGCTCAGTGGCAACAAGTGCATTGTCATCTCCTTTGGTAAAAACTCTGTACCCATGAACTACCACATAGGCGGCAGTCTACTTAACCTCGATTGTGTGATTGGGACCCAGGTGGACAGTAGTCTCTCCTTTGATAATCACATCGCCACAGTAGCCAGGAAATCCTTCTACGTGGCATACCTCATAAAAGGGTTCTCATCCAGGAAAATAAGAGGTCATTGTTCCCCTCTACTCGACACTCATTAGACTCATTATAGAGTACAATGCCCCTTTTGAAATGTACCTCACAAGACATCTGCAGCAGCTGGAAAGGCCACAGAATTACCTCACAAAGAGGATTACTGGCCTCAAACAGATGCCCTACACCTGACCATCTCAAAAAACTCCAGCTTTACTCCATATCATATCGCCTACTCCGAGGTGATCTCTGCCTAACATATAAAGCTATGTCAAACCCAGAACTGTTGGACATGCTACACCTAAAGAAATCCCAGTCCCTCCAAGCTTCACACACTAGGGACCTAAACCTTGTCACTACAATAAACAGGACATGCTGGAGGGATAGATTCCTGTCCCAGAGACTTCCCATATCCTGGAACAAGCTACCTATCTATGTCAAGCAAAGTTCCTCATTAGCACTCTTCAAGAAAAATCTTGATGAGGTGATGGGAAATAGGCAATACACCCCAGGGATCACTTCTGTGACTCTGCTCGACAGGGGCATGGGAAAATAACTTTCTTGTGTGGTGTAAGCCAGGGAACCTTGTTGGCTAGGCTTACTTAGGCCTTTGGGCCAATAGCCTAGTACCTACCTATGAACCTGTGAACAAAGATTTTCATTCATGTTTATCCCCAGTGTAATTAGAAGGAGAGATAAATCTGTTTGGTAGTTTGCAACTCAAGAAAAAGAGGATTTATCTAGTATCCTTCCACTAAGATGATACTGGCAATGGATTTTGAGAGCCTTTATCCAAAGTGCAAGCATTTTGAAATGGAACTTCAGGAGAAGTGATGGGAACTGAAAACAATCTGCTGGATGCCATATGTTTCCCTAGGTATGGTGACACTATATTTGATGAGGCACTTTTGCAGTTGCCTTTAGCCAAGGCCACGGGCATGAATGACTGTTTCACTGGACACCATGCGTTTCACTACTAGTATGTGCCTCCTATGGAAGATGTGAAGAAGTTGGCAAAGTCTAAGGCCTCTCTGGGGTCCATGGCTTCCAGCACTCCATTTGTTCTTAAGGATGAAGGTGGAGTTCTCTTAATATTTTTATCACAGTGTGTGTGTGTTCAGAAGTGACCAGGGAGTTATGTTAGGTAATGCTCAGCTATAGAGCCTTTATCGACCTGCTTGAGTGTAGAGCATTAAAAGTTCCTCCAGTTATTTTTAAGTTTTTATTAGCTTTTAAATAAACAAATTGATCATGACAATAATTGTATTTAGAAATGTGTGAGCTTAAAAAAGTACAATATGAACACAAACAAACAACTATTTACAAGTGTGTCTACTAACAATGAAAATTCTCAGAAAATTCCTGTACATTACAATTGCAATGAACATTGCTATTTTTATTTATCAAGCAGTTCCTTGAAATTTGTCTGCATATTATAGTAGGATTTCCAGATGACATACTTTGGTTGTGAATTCTTGGAAAAAGGTTGTAGCTTCATTCTTCCAATTCTTGTTTATAACTTACCTTGCAGTTGATAAAATGGACGATATAAGAGGATATTTTATTTTTTTAGCACAAACAGGAATAGGGATATTTAAAAAGAATTAATGACTTAGAAAAAACAACATTGCCCCCAAATAAAGCCTGTAAAACGATTGTTATTCTAATAAGGTGCAAGTACAACACAATCAAAGAACATGTGTTGCCAATCCGCTTTAAGCTCCTGTTTACATCTGCAACAACCTTGCTTTTTTTAAACAATAATTCAATTTTCTGAGGTGTGAAGAAGATCTATGCAAGAATTTCCAAGTAAAAAGTTTCCATGTAAGAGAAGAAGTCTGTTTGGCAGATATTAAAAATGATTTTTATCCTCTTTATCCGGAGTTATCTTACTAATTTAAGTAAAATTGTTCCTATAATTGTCATTGCAACTTTTTGCTTCTTTCCTCGCCACTCTTTATCATTTGGCTAAGAGACCATCTCCCAGTGTGTTTTGTTGTATTAATAATAATAAAAATTAAATTAATTTTAGAATAAGATCTCTTACCCTTGGTTGTATTTACTTAATTTTACCTTCTACATATTGTCTGCAAGATTGTACATCCAACCACATATCTTTGCTTAAATCATATTTGCTTATGATATAATCAAAATAATGCATATTTTCATTATTCATTAATTGAAACCAATATATCAGATTTTTTTTTAAATATAATCATTGTGTCTAACTCCAAAGTGAAAGTATTATTTTGAGTGTATGCGATAGGGAAAAGAAGAAAATTCCATGCCTTATATGTTGGATTTCTTGAAATTAAGTTTCTAAAGGTATTTAGGCAGGAGTTTAATGTAGTAAAAATGAAATAAAAGTCAATTGTCTGGTGATTCCTTTCCAAAACATGATCTTTTAGCAACCAATGTAATTATGATTAGAGTTTATCTTTAAATTTTATGACAAGGCATCCTAGAAACTCTTTCCATGTGGCTGTGTAAATATTTATCCAAAGAGATATTGTTTTTATAAATAATGATAAATAATATAATTCTCAATCTGGTAGTCCAATCCAACCTGCTGTCCAGTCCCTGATATGATAATTTAAGGCAATTTTTGATTTGTTGGAGAACCATAGAAATTTTAAAATTCATTCATCATCTTCTTTCGGCTGTTCCCGTTAGGGGTCACCACAGCAGATCACCTGTTTCCATTTCTTCCTGTCCTCTGTATCTTGCTCTGTCACACCAACCACCTGCATGTCCTCTCTCACCACATCTGTAAACCTTATCTTAGGCCTTCCTCTTTTCCTGTTACCTGGTAGCTTCATCCTTAGCATTCTTTTCCCAATATACTCAGCATCCCTCCTCAGCACATGTCCAAACCAACGTAATCGTGCCTCTCTGGCTTTGTCTCCAAACCTTCCAACCTGGGCTTGACCCTCTAATATACTTATTCCTAATCCTGTCTACCCTCGTCACACCCAGTGCAAATCTTAAAATCTTTAATTCTGCACATCCAGCTCAAACTCCTGCCTTTTTGTCAATGCCACTGTCTCCAACCCATATAACATAATGGTCTCACTACACTCTTGTAGACCTTCCCTTTCACTCTTACAGGTACTCGTCTGTCACAAATCACTCCTGACAGTCTTCTCCACCCACTCCATCATGCCTGTACTCTCTTCTTCACCTCTCTTCCACACTCACTGTTACTCTGAACTATTGCCCCAAGTATTTAAACTCATCCACCATTGCCACCTCTACTCCTTGCATTCTCACCATTTCTCTATCCTCCCTCTCATTCTTACACATATATTTTGTCTTAGTCCTGCTGAACTTCATTCCACTTCTCTCTAGAGCATATCTCCATCTCTCCAGGGTCTCCTCCACCTGTTCCCTACTCTCACTACAGATCACAATGTCATCTGCAAACATCATAGTCCACGGGGACTCCTGTCTGATCTCGTCTGTCAACCTGTCCATCACCATTGCAAATAAGAAAGGGCTCAGAGCTGATCCTTGATGTAACCCCACCTCCACCTTAAACGCATCAGTCACTCCCACCGCAGACCTCACAGCTGTCACACTACCCTCGTACATATCCTGTACCACTCTTACATACTTTTCTGACACTCCTGACTTCCTCATACAATACCACAACTCCTCTCTAGGCACCCTGTCATATGCTTTCTCTAAGTCTACAAAAACACAATGCAACTCCTTCCGATATTTTCTGTACTTCTCCATCAACACTCTGAGCAAAGATTGCATCTGTAGTGCTCTTTCCTGGCATGAAACCATACTGCTGATCACTAATCATCACGTCCCTTCTTAACCTTGCTTCCACTACTCTTTCCCATAACTTCATGCTGTGACTAATCAATTTTATCCCTCTGTAGTTACTACAGCTCTGCACATCACCCTTATTCTTAAAAATCGGTACCAAAACACTTTTTCTCCATTCCTCAGGCATCCTCTCACTTTCCAAGATTTCATTAAACAATCTGGTTAAAAACTCCACTGCCATTTCACCTAAACACCTCTATGCTTCCACAGGTATGTCATCTGGGCCAACAGCCTTTCCATTCTTCATTCTCTTCATAGCTATCCTTACTTCCTCCTTGCTAATCCATTGTACTTCATGATTCACTATCCCTACATCATCCAACCTTCTCTCCCTCTCATTCTCTTCATTCATCAACCCCCTCAAAGTACTCTTTCCATCTCCTCAACACGCTCTCCTCACATGTGAGTATGTTTCCCTCATTATCCTTTATCACCTTTACCTGCTGCACATCTTTCCTAGCTCAGTCCCTCTGTCTAGCCAATTGGTACAGGTCCTCTTCTCCCTCCTTAGTGTCCAACCTTTCATACAACTCTTCATATGCCTTATCCTTAGCTTTCGCCACCTCTCTCTTTGCCATGCACCTCATCTCCTTATACTCCTGTCTACTTTCTTCATCTCTCTGACAGTCCCACTTCTTCTTTGCCAACCTCTTTCTCTGTATACTGTCCTGCACTTCCTCATTCCACCACCATGTCTCCTTGTCGTCCTTCCTCTGTCCAGATGTGATACCAAGCACCTTTCTAGCCATCTCCCTTACTAGCTCTGCTGTAGTTACCCAGCTATTTGGTAATTCTTCACTGCCACCCAGTGCCTGCCTTAACTCATCCCTGAACTCCACCTCACAATTATCCTTTTTCAATTTCCACCACTTGATCCTTGGTGCTGCCCTCACACTCCTCCTCCTCTTCCTGATAACCAACGTCATCCTACAAACCACTATCCTATGCTGCCTAATGGCACTTTCTCCGGTCACCACTTTACAGTCTCCAATCTCCTTCAAACTGGCCCTCCTACATAAGATATAATCCACCTGTGTGCATCTTCCTCCACTCTTGTATGTCACCCTATGCTCCTCCCTCTTGTTAAAATACGTATTCACCACAGCCACGTCCATCCTTTTCGCAAAATCCACTACCATCTGACCTTCTGCATTCCTTTGTTTAACACCATAGCTACCCATCACTTTTAAAATTAATGTAGTAAATTCTTTAATACATGTTTTAGATGGAGATAAAGATAAATGATTGAATAGCATATAAGATTTTTGGTAAAATCATTTTGATTATCGATAGTCTCTCTTCCATTGTGAAGAACATTTTCTTCCATTTATTAAATTCTTTATACTGATTATGCTGTTAGTACAATTGTAATCTATTATATTAATGTTATCTGTTATAATTATCACTAAGTAGTTCATGTTTCTCTCTTTGACAATGTATTTAGTAAATCTATCATTTATCCTATCAGTATTGGCGTTTATGGGTAGTATTTTTGTTTTGTTATTAAAAGAAAGACCAGATATTTTTGAAACACATCCATTGACTTATAAACAGCAGAACGGGAACTATCACTGTCACTCAGTGTCAGAAGAATGTCAGCAAATAATTGGATTTTAGAACCCAAATTTGCATTTATGCTAATACCTTTTATGTCTAAATTTGACCTAATAAAATTAGCAAAAGGTTCCATAATTAGAGTGGAAAGCAGTGGTGAAAGAGGATGGTCTTGTTTAATTCCCTTCAAAATGTGTATCGAATCAAAAGTAAAAGTACTTATTTTAATGTATGCAAAACAGTTGTCTTAAGATTTATAAGATGTATAAAATTACTTGAAAAATTACATTCCTCTAAGACTAACAAAAGATATTTCCAATTCAGAGTAAAAAGCACTATTAATATCTAGACTCATTAATGTTAGATTTTTTCGTCTTGTTTGCATACTCAGTTACTGTGATTATTCTTTTGATAGGTTTACTATCATAATCTTGAAACCACTTCTATCGAGTGATCATGTTGTTGAACGGAAATACAGAAAATAGCAATGAAAAAGCATAGCACCAAAACCAGTAATGTCTACTCGTCTATATTTGGCAAAGTCGACATTACCCAGCGTACCCTCCCTCCTAGTCAGTTCCAGATAACATTTTGCAGGTGGCAAGCCCCCCTGCACCCCCTATGTGGCGGGCTGTGCCCTGCACACCCCCTGCTACTCGTATATTACAACTCAGAGATCACACTACAATGAGGAAAAGGGCAATATTCCCAACCTTCACCGTAGTGTGATCTCCAATCAGTATGTCAATCTCACAACAGTGAATGCACACTAGCATTCACTGTTACGGGATCGACATATTTCGAATCGCTGTTATGCGACTTTGAAAACTGCCTTTCGACAGTCAAATGGCGTTCAAAGTTTTAATTGTAACCCCTTTTGATATTGTCATAAGTATTTCTATTTAGAATAAAACCACTTTGATTTTCATTAAGCATGGAAGGTAGAATATATTTTAATCTATTAGCATGAATTGCAATGAATAATATATAATCTACATTTAAAAGTGAAATTGGTCTGTATGAAGAGCATTCAGCTGAATCTTTAAGTTTTAAAATTGGAGAGATGAGTATATTTCCAGGAGGGAGGAACTTTTAAGTCTTTTAGAGAAAAATAACTTTGTATAATATGTTTAAGGCTTCTTTAGGTAGTGACTTGAGAGATCTGCTATAATTTCATCATTACCTGGTGTTTTGTTAAATTTTATTTTGTTAATTTGAGTTAGAATTTCAGACATTGAGACAGGTTTATCAATTAATTTCACTTGGTCATCACATATTTATTTTTTATAAAAGTTTTGATTATCCTTTCTGATGTGAATAAATCTCCTTTATGTGGTTAGACTTCCTAAGTACTTTTCTTCCATTTGCTAACTTATGCATAGATTTCCACTTAATAGAGAAATTAATTATCTTAAACTTTTCTAGATTAATACTAGTTTTATGATTTAAAATTTCCAAATATGTAGATTATTAATTTATTTTGTTATTATTGTTACCTGTCTGGTTTTCCAGTTTTAATTTGTCAAGTTTTTCTTGTATCTCGTACAGTTCTTTGTCCCATTGTTTTTCTTTATTGATAGCCAATTGGTGAGTGTAGCAAAAAGATGTGCTTTTAGTGCATCCCATAGATAGACTTCTGAAATATCTCCTGTATTGTTAATTTCTATAAAAGAAAGCATTTATTTAATAAAAAAGTCCTTAAAATCCTTTAAGCAAATTATATATGCTGGTATCCTCCTGATATTGATGTTAAAACAGCTGAAAAGTGATTGTATTGTGATCTGCAAGTGGGGAAGATACCACTTGCCAAGTTTATCTATGAACTCATTGGAGGCATATACCAATTCTGGTTTATGTTGTATGTCTGTTTGAGTAATAAGTAAAATAAAGTAATTCTGGATCTGAGAAATCATTTATCTCCCTAAGGTGAAATAGTTCAGTAAACTTTAACAGTGCCTTTGCTGATACCTGTATTTTCCATTTACCTATTGTATTAGTATCCTTTGACAATATACAGTTAAAATCCCCTGCTAGTATGATGCTGCATTTTGAAATTTGAATTACTTTTTCTAGAAGTTGTTCAACAGTTTTAATTCCTATTCTAGGACTCCGGTATAAATTAGTAAGGGTTAATACTCTCTTATTATATTCTAGGGTAACGGAACAAAGCATGCCTTTATCATCCTTATATGTGTCAATGATTTTAGGTATGGACACAGAACTTTTCCATAATATAGCAACTCTTCTTTTGTTTTTGATTGTATTGCGAACTAGATAATATAAATAAATGCTGTCTTTATGTTCTGTCAGTAGGTGTGTTTCTTGTAAAAAGAAAAAAAATAACTTGATTAAATAACTTCAAATATTTGTTTAGAGCACCCTTCTTGCAACCATTTTTCAATCCATTAATATTTATGGAAATACAATTAATAAATGTCATTTGTTGTACAGGTCAGTACTGTAAATGTAACTCTCCCCTAAAATTTAACTATAAGGACCCGGTATGTTATCTCTTCTTTGTTAAAGAACTGCTTATTAATACTGACATTAATACTTAAAAGTCTAATTAGATGCATAATTGTTATTGTAGACACCCACGAAAAACAAAAAACTTTTAATGTAACTTAACACTTACTTTTAAAATTCTTCTAACTCCTCGTGGAGTCTAACACTCCCTGCTTAAATGTCTAATCATCCATGCAAACCCACCCATCTACTATTCTAAAAAGCCCAAACCCTTCTGCTTCAATTAAACAAAATTGTCATTAACAGTGAAGTGAATACAAGTCTATATCCTTTAAAAGCGGTATATATGTGTGAAAAATAAGACAAGTACTATATGTCCAAAGTTGTTGTTTAACTTGCATATTTCTCATTTTTATATGTTCATTAAAACACTGAGAGAAACAAAATGTAGTAGTATTTGATGACTATATACATTCTTGAATCTCATCTACTGTCATCCTGAAAAGATGAGAAACTGCTGTATTGCAGTTAAAGATTCCGGTTATGTTACTCACAAAAAGAACAATGTAATAATAATAGATAAATAGATGTTGTGAAACATTTAAACAATGTATTGCTATTTGAGCTTAGCAGTTTACTATAATAAACTAACACATCTTATGTCATCCCTGTTAAACATAAGGTTTGTTTTTTTCTTTTTGTATATAACTTCAAGTGTAATGATAACATACTCATGACATTAACATCAAGCTTCTAATAAAAAGGTTGCCAATGTCATATATATGTTCGCATCACTATTAATGTTATGTATCTATGAAAAATCTTAATATGTACATTCAAATACAGTGTTCAAGAAATGTACTCAAGAGTATATCACAGTACGTGCAGCATTATTTTGCTTTCCTGATTAGGTGATAAAGACGAACACTTCTGACAGATCTAAATGTGAAATATAACATTCACCAAATCTTTGGTTTACATGCTTTGCACAACTTTCATTTGTCTTGTGTAACAAACTCTGCTGCTTTATATAACAGAAATGGTATTTCCATATGCTTCTTTTTCATTCAAAAAAGATATCAAAACTAATAGTCTAGAAAGAAAAAAAATAAACTTTTTGTAACCTGCTATAGCATAGTGAATTATATTAAGCTACAATGTCTTAACAGTGCAGTATAACTTAGATTGTAATTTAAATTAGCCAGAAATCAGAATTTAAGTGTCTTATTGTATTTCCCAGTCACAGTCTTAAGATTTCATTGACTCTGTTCAACTGAGAACAGTGATATTTGAGTTAATGCATTATGCATAGGTTCCACCTATTATTTAAATTAACCTTCTAAAGCTATCCACCAGTCAAAATCATAAGCTGATTTCCTGCATGGGAGGGAAACTTCACAAAGCTCAAGCTGTTTACCAGAGAAAGCTTCAAGTGTTTAAGAAGAGAAAGCTCAAGAAAGCTCACGCACTAGAGGAAAAAAAAAAACTTCTACTTTTTACGAATATATCTTGTAACCAGATAACATTTCTCTAATTTTCTGACTGTGTTTCATCTGATTATCAAAACTAAAGAACACATGTAACAAGTCTGTAAGGAGAGATTATTTTAAATATATTCCAAGCATCACAGCCCCTTCATTTGCGAATTGTAACATGAAATACATCCACAAAGAATGGAATTATCTCCCTCCACTAAAACAAACACATCGCAGTTCATCTGGCAAGGCACAACAGCTGCACATTATCAAAGCCCATTCACTAATAAGGTAAACAACTTTCAGGTTGTACTATTAATAGTAAAACAACTTCTCAAATGTTACTCAGAATTATAGTCAGGAAGGGCCACATCTACATTCATAAAATGCCTGTTTATATGCCTATAAGGCATTTTTTCACTGTTAATGCTTTTAAAACATAAAATGCCACAAGCCCCTTTTTAGTAAATAATTTCCCATTTATGGGACTAAGACAACTTAGAGAATTAGATATGTAAAGTAATGTAATCACAACATGGATATAAATAGGACGTGCTGGAGGGACAGATTCATAACCCAGAGACTCCCTGCACTATGGAACAGAATCCCAGTCCATGTGAGGCAGAGCCCCTCACAGACTCTGTTCAAGAGAAATCTTGACGAGTGGATGGGAGTCGTGAGGTTACCCCCCGGAATCATCTCTGTATCACTGCTGGACAGAGGCACAGCAAACTAATGGGTATAGTATTCTCATCCTAAGGGTGGTGGGCAGATAGCCTAGTATGAACCTATGAACTCAGTACAGCTACAAGTGACACACAGAAACAAAGCATGCATATTCAAACAGAATGTGAACGAATGGATGGGTAACCATAAATTCATCCCAGGGGTTCCACCTGTGTCCATCTTGTAAAGGTACAATAGCTGCTGATCTTGGAAATAAGGTTAGAACTTGGCTAGGCTTGCAAGGGCCCTAGGGTCATTAGCGTAGTAACTTCCTATGATCCTGTTAGCTTAATGGTAACCAATTGTGAATGCAACACCACAATTTTGGTACAGGGGTTATATGCTTCTTTTAAATAAGGATTGAGACTAAAAAAGACCTAATAATATTTTGATCTGAAGTAGCTGACTTCATTTGGTCTTCACCTTTGGGGTATTCGGTTCCAAATCGAATCCGAGACCTCGCTTCACTAGCATCTGATTTTAGCTCCAAGCTCTTCCCCTTAACCACAATGCTCTCCTGTCTCCTTCCTTCCCTCAGATCTCGTTTGCCGCTAAAAAGCTACTCATCGTGGTCACGGAGCTCCAGGCTGTATTTTGGGCAAGTGACATTTTTGGGGGCAGTTTAGGCTAAATTTCTTTCTCGTCCTTTTCTTTTCACCTCACCTACTGCAACTGCCCGTTGGGGTATACAAAACAAAAAAAGTAGTTTGTTGTTAGTATAGTTTCCCTTTGGCCTCCCGCTCCCTCTCCTTTCGTGTGTGTGTGTGTCTGCGGGTGCTGCATGGGGTGATTATCCCTATTATGGCCAAGACCCCCAAGCCAGTATTCAGGAAATGCACTGTGTGTAGCCATAAGCTCTCCCCAGCTGATGGCCACACACTGTGCACAGTGTGTTTGGGCATGGCCCATTTGCTTACATCCTGTCCTATTTGTGTGGGTTTCAACCCGTGGGCCCTTAAGGACAGGAAAGCTAAACTGGTGATGAATGGCCTCCTCCCTTCTTTGGGGATGGCTGTCCCTGTTACTACAGCTTCGGCAGCCTCTCCTTCAGATGCTTCTGTTTCCTCCCCTCCCCAGGCCTCAGGGACTCAGCCTCTCACCATGAGGTCTGGGAAAGGAGAAAAAGAAAGAAAGGACAAATCTAGGAAGTGGTTCCCAGACCACTTGGCTCCGGCAGAGCCTCCAGCTAAATCCAAGACCCCACCTAGGCCCAGTACCCCTCGGCTTTGATCGCCCAGATTCTCCTTGGATCCGGAGGTACCTAGGCCCCCATCTAGAAGTTCCCCTCATTGGCACTCCCAGCCAGTGTCAGTGGATTCTTCTAGGTCGACCCATAGTCTTAGCAAGGCGGAGATGGACAGGATGATGTGGAAGTTCATTCACACCCAGATTCAGATGCGAGTCTTGCCAGCCCCCTCTCCTTCCAGAGCGGGAAGCTTGCAGCCCTTCTTCACCCCCATAACTCCTTCTCTGATCCGACCATCAGTTTTGGAGTCTATGGATCTGAGGACCTTTGGGGTCGGGGGGCTGGCACTGATGGTACCTTGTACCTTGACTCCGGCCATTACCTTGAGTGTGTCTGATCCGAGCTGTCGGAGCTGTAGTCTGGGCGTCAGATCCGAAGGGGCACTATCAGCTCTGAGCCTTTCAGAGTGCAGTATCCCCCTCGGCATCTCGCTGCCTGCAGTCTCTGCTCCAACTCCCCCTGTCGGACCCAAGGGGAGCGGCTCCCTTGCTTATTTCTCAGGAAGTGCGCTCCCCTGGCTTTTGACGTGGTGGAGAGGGTTTTGTCGAGTGCGTTGAGACCCCTGACCATCTTGTCTTTGGACTCCACCCCAACTCCCTCGGTTCTGAGTTCGATCCCGACCTTCCTGTCCTCTCAGGGACAGCCCATGCTCTCTGTGCCTCAGGAAGCTCCCATTTGAGAGCAGCAAGAAGTTTGCGAGTCCCCCACAGAGTGTCCCACATTGGAGGTTCTTCGCAAGTGGACATGCAAAAGAAGGCGCCTGCTCTCCTCTCCAGAGTCCCTCATGGATGACACCGACTTGTAGGAAGGGGGAAGGTTCCCCCAGGTCACCCCCCCAAAGATGTCTCTTTCGGAGACATCATGGAACTCCTTCTCCAAAGGGGGGGGGGGGTCCACCCAAAAACCAACCCCGGATGAGTCTGTGTCCCTAGAGGCATTCGGCATGGGTCCATCTACCTCCTGGGTGTCCCTTCTCATAGACCTGCTTGTGGACCTAATAACATCTTGGGCATGGAAGGAACTGGACACCGTGGAGCCCATTCCCAAGCATCCAGATAAAATAGTCCCCCACCAGACAGGACTAGCTGGAGTAAGGGGTCCCCAGTAGATGCTATGATGGTGGCAGCCCCCACAAAGAAAGAGTTCACACAGGAGAGCTCTACGGTCCATCCTCCTGACCGGGAGTCGAGGACTGTGGACCATTTGGGGAAGTGGGTGTATGCTTCAAAAACTTAACCATAAGGGCACTGAAATATGTGGCAAATGTCATCTTGACTGCAGCATGACTTGGTTAACGAGGTCGCTGAGTCATCCCCGGAGTCCATGTTGGCGGAGGGCAAGAAGACATTCTCCTCCGAAATGGCCACTCTAAAGGCAGTAGTCAGTATGTCTATGCATCTCCTTTCCCATGCCACGGAGGGAGCCACTAGGGCGGCCGTGTCCAGCATTGCCATGAGGCGTCATGCCTGGCTCCGGCTGTGTCAGTTATCAGAACCCTTCAAGGCATCCTTTGCTAATGCCCCCTAGGATGGTTCTTCCCTGTTTGGGAAGTCTGTGCGTGAAGCACTGGTCCAGAGTGAGAAGGACGGGAAGATACTGTCTGCCATCAGGATCTGCCCCCACCCAAACATCCTTCTCCAGGAATCTGCGAGGGGCAAAGATGATGTGGTTCCAAAAATCTCAGTTCTCCCAGGACACTCAGGACTCATCTTCCCCCAGAGGCAGAGGGGGTCATGATTGATGCCGGCCCAGAGGCAGAGGAGGTCCAAGAAATTTCTGGTCTTGAGAACCGTTCTCAGACAGGCCCGCCTAACTGCTCATCTCTGGATGCAGTCGGGGGTTTCCTCTTGCTACACCCAACGGAGTGGGAGTCCATAACAATAGACCATTGTGTGTTGCAAATCATAATCAGAGGTTATTGCATCCCATTCGTAGAGCCACCATTCCCACCAAAACACCTCCCAGACATTCCACCCGCACAAAGCGAGGTAGCAGCACTGGAAATAGACAAGCTGTTAAGAAAATAAGTCATCCAAATCTTCCCCCCAGACCAACCTGGATTGGGCATTTATTCCAGGTTCTTTGTAGTGCCAAAGAAGGCAGGGGACCTAAGACACATTCTGGATCTTTCCACCTTAAACCTGTCTGTAGCCAAGGAAAAATTCCAATGGTCACCCTTCAATCCATCTTGCCCTACCTGCAGGAAAAAGATTGGATGTGCTGGATCGACTTCCAGGACGCGTACTATCATATCAAAATGAACAGGTACTCCCATAGGATGTTCTTCGTGTTTCACTGTTGCAGTCATTACATTTGGGTTATCTGCTTGCAGTAGCCCTCAGTCGGCCTGATTAACAAAGTCGTGGGTCCTACGTCGGTTGCTGTGTCTTCTTCCGTGATGTCAGGTCATCAGGGGTATAAAACATGCAGCCAACATGATTACATCAGTCTTTCTTGCCGTGCGGTGCCCGAAGCAGAAGCAGTTCACAAATGCCGGTCGGCTGACTCCTGAAATTTTCATTTTCGAGTTTCAGAACCGAAGTCTTCAACTAAAAGCTAAGTACCCTGTTGGGGAAACTTTTTTTCTTGCTCTAAACCGATGTCAGTAAAAGTAAATAATTGCATTTCTTGTGGAAAGCAAATACCTCATAAAGATTTTCATTTGTACTGTATTCCTTGCCTAGGCCTAGGCCCTGACCACGACGTACCTCACTGTCAGTTTTTTGCCTTATTTAAACCACAAACTGTCTGTCGTCTGTATATTTACGCTTCTAAATATTTTGGTGCTCTGTTCAGTTATCCTGATATGTCTTTGGTAAGCCATCTGACTACCGACATTCTGAAAAAACACAACTATAAAGATAGAGACAGGCCGCCCAGTTCGCTGGTACTCAGTGAGGTGCTTTCACAACCCCTGATACCCGCTACCCATTCGGAGTCCGGTATACCGCGAGATGCTTCAATGCTTCAACTGTGGAACCTGTGTATGTCTCTACCTTGAATGAGTCCGGAGCTGCTGTGCAGGTACTGGCTTCTGAGGTTGTATTCAGGCCTACTGACTTGCATATTAAACCAATGCCATCTTCTTCCTCAAGGCCTAAAACTCGAACCATACCTAGAAAACTGATGCCCAGTCCGCATGGTCAGGCCTCTTTGCCTAAAAAACAACTGATAAGAATAGCTGATGACCTTATTACTTTAATCAGGGGAAGCCAGCCTTCTCCCTCTGAGACCTAGGACTGTGTTTGCTTATGATACTTCTAACCAGGATTCTGAAATTTTTGTTTCCTCTGATAACCAGGATTTACCCTTATCTACCTATGAGGATTCTGATGCATAGGACTTCATTCCCTCTGCTTCCCCCCAGAGGATTTCTCTTTTGGTGAAACCTTACATACTCTCAGGGAGCATTTTCATTGGGAAAGTTGGGATTTCTCTGATTCTAAAAAGAGGCTTGGGGATTACTCCTGCCCCAGCACAGGCCTTTAGCTATACCTCCTGTACTGGACATTGTTGATGATGCCTTTTTGGAATCTAGCATGGCCTCTGACTCTACCTCTTGCTTCCAGAAAACCTGATAGATATTACAGGGTTCCTGACTCTCACAAGTTCCTTTTCAAAAATCCTACTGCAGATCCTGAAACCGTTTCACAGGGACCCAAGGGCATTACAGCTACTACTGCCAAAAATCCTACCCCCCCCCAAGAGAGAGACTCCAGAGCACTGGATAGACTGAGTAAGAAGGTATACACTTCTGCAACTTTAGCTAGTAGGGCCTTGAATAGTTTCATATGTTAAAGTATCAGCAGCATATTACTGGATTGCTTAAACAGAAAATGATGTTGATTCCTGATTGTGCTGAAAGTAAGGATTTACAGCATTCTGCTGAACAAGTTGATAAACATACATTACAATGTAGTTTTGATTCACTAGAGGCATCTTGCAGGGCTGCGGTAACTGGGTCTGTATTTAGAAGGCATGCTTCGCTTAAGGAGCAATTCTTGCCAAGTCATGTTAAAGGGAAATTACTGGATGCTCCCTTAAATCAGGACCGCCTATTTGGCAACAAGGCAGAAGAAGTTCTTAAAAAGATTGAGGAAAAAGGTAAATCTATGCAAACTGTTAAAGGTTTTTACAAGTACAATCTCCAAGATTTAGTAGGCATTGGCCTTCTAAGAATTGGTCCTTTCCTGCCTCTTCCAGACCTTTTCAGTCCAAACCCAGATCCAGCAGAGCACACAGGCTTCAGTCCCAGGGGACGGACAGGACTAAGCAGTGGGGGGCCTCCACTTCCAAATCTGGGAGTAATAAAACTCCCCCCTATGGTATACTGTCTCAATGACTTCTTTTTAAAACTTCCATGCACTTCTCAACTGACTGCCCCCTTGTGGGGGGGGGGGGGTTACACTTCATGCAAAGAACTGGAGACTCATTACCCAGGACAACTGGGTTTTAAATATAGTGTCCCTTGGATACAGATTTCACTTCCATATGTTACTAACTCCAAGCGGTTGGCCGGATCTACCTCCAAATCAGTGAGCAGTGGCCCAAAAGCAAGTACTCTCTCTCTTAAGCATAGGGGCTATTCAATTTGTACAAGAAGAGGAAAAAGGACAAGGTTTCTACTCAAGATTTTTCCTGGTACCCAGAAAAGACCATTCATGGCGTCCTATCCTGGACCTGTCTACTCTAAACACCTTTTTGGTGATTCCAGAATTGAAGATGCTGACTCTTCACCAGTTGCTTCCTATGCTAAGCAAAGATGCCTGGTTGGCAACACTAGTTTTAAAGGAAGCATCCCTACACATCCCAATCAGGGAATCTTGCAAAAGATACTTACGCTTCAAAGCAGGCTACATGCACCATCAGTTCTCTGTACTGCCCTTTGGCTTATCTACTCCACCCAGGGTATTCACAAAGTGCCTAGCTCCAGTCATTGCATTTTGCAGGCAAAGAAATATTCAAATATACCCATACCTGGACTATTGTCTAATTCAGGCAGAAAACCAGGACATACTTTTGAATCATCTGGCTTTTAGACAAAGGGTGCTAACTTGCCTGGGGTACACCATAAATGAAAAAAAAAAACACCTGGTGCCCTTTCAAAAATTATATTCCTGGGAGCAAGCTTGAATGCAACTTCCCCGATGGCTTTCCTCACGCCAGAGAAACAAATTCACTTGAAAACCTACTTCAAACAAGTGGCCACAAAAACTACTATCTGCAAGGCAAATAGTACAAGCCTTTGGGGTTCATGGCCTCATGCATTCTTCTAATTCCATATGCAAGACTGCATATGAGGAAACTACAGTTGTGTCTGAAAAGCGTATGATGTCAACATTCTCAGGATCTAGAAGGAATGATTCCTATCATTCCTTGCCTATGCCTAAAGTTCCTTTGGTGGGCAGAGGCCTGCCACCAAAACAAGGGACTACCATTCACACTACCCCCTGCCGCCCAAACCCTAACAACATAGACACAACAGACTATGCATGGGTGGTGCATCTGGCAGGGAAGTGCATTCAAGGCAAATGGAACCCAATTGAAATGCACCTTCACATCAATCATAAAGAAATGTTAGCTGTACAGAATGCTCTGACAGTCTTTAAGGACCACATTCTTCCAGGAGAAATTAATAGTAAAGATGGACAACAACACTGTTATGTGGTACATAAACAAGCAGGGGGGTACACATTCTTACCCCCTCTGCAGACTAGCCATGGCATTGTGGAACACAGCCTTGAGCTACCAAGTGTATCTATAAGATCAATTCCTGCCAGGAAAACTTAATGCTCTGGCAGAGAGACTAAGTGGAAACCTCATGGACCCACACGAGTGGAAAATGGAACCAGGGATTTTCAACATGTTGACAAAAAAATGGGGGAGCCCAGATATAGACCTGTTTGCCTCACCCAGAACTATCAATTGGAAAAATTTTGCGCAAGGACTCCCCACAGACAAGCTTGGAAAGTGGATGCTCTGTCCTTCAGCTGGAAAAAACTATCAGTTTATGCGTTTCTTCCTCTGCCTCTGCACTCCAAAGTACTACTAAAGATCAAACAAGACAAACCAAGGATGATTTTGATTGCACCAGACTGGCCTCGCCAACACTGGCACCCCCTCCTGCGCAGTGTCTCACTGTTGGCCCTATGGCACCAGCCTCAGACTCCTACCCTGCTGTCTCAGCAGGAGAACCAGATTCTGCACCCTCAGCTTCAAACACTCAACCTAGCAACCTGGCTAATCACCTAAGCTCTCCTTTACCATCTCTCAGTAAACCAGTGACGGATGCCATTTTAGAGACAAGGAAAGCCTAGTACTAGAAAATCTTATGCTGAAAAGTGAAAAATATTCTGTGCCTGGAATCATTCTCAATGGATGAGCACAGCAGTGCCCAATTTACCAGAGATTTTACAATACTTAACGGAGATGCTTCATAAGAGCCTGTCATTTTCATCAATAAAAATTAATGCCTCAGCCATTTCTGCTCATTATAACACAGAACCTCCCCTCTTCTCTCATCCACTGCTCAAGCAGTTCTTCAGAGGGGCCAAAAAAATTTAAGACCACCCAGGAGAGCTCGAACTCCAGCCTGGGACCTTAACTTTGTAGTGGAGAAACTCACCCTTCTTCCTTTTGAGCCAGCTGCTACTGCAGATTTAAAATTCCTTTCTTGGAAAACAGCTTTCCTTGTAGCCATCACTTCAGCAAGAAGGGTATCTGAATTACAGGCCCTTATGGCAGTGGAGCCTTTCATCATCTTTCATGCGGACAGGGTGTCCCTCAGGACCAATCCCTCTTTCATGCCAAATGTGGTGTCCAGTGTGGCCTTTAATCAGTCCATTCATTTGCCAACCTTCTTTCCTAATCCACAGAACAAAGGGGAATGGATACTGCACTCCTTAGATGTGCATAGACAACTTAGATTCTACTTGGACAGGACTAAACCTCAAAGGAAATCTGAACAACTGCTAGTGGCATTTGCTGCAGGGACAGAGGGGTAAGGCTATTTCAAAGCAAACCATCTCCAAATGGATAGGCCATTGCATTCATTTCTGCTATAAGCACCATGGCAAACCTATCCCACAGGGGATCAGACCCCACTCAACCAGGGCTGCATGTATCTCTATAGCCTTTCTCAGAGGCGTACCTACCAGGAACATCCTAGAAGCTGCTACCTGGAGTTCTGTACATACTTTCACCAAGCATTACCATTTGCCAATTTTGTAAATCCAGAGCTGGCTTTGCAACTGCAATTTTGTAGGGCCTTATAGCTGGTCCTAATGCTATCTATATTCCTCCTCCCATCCTTAGCTTTGGGAATCTACCCAAATGTAATGACTGCAACAGTGAAACACAAAGAATATAGTACAGTTGTGTACACTTACCATAAATGTAGATTTTCCAGTGTATTCATTGTTGCAGTCCTGGTTACCCTCCCTCCAGCCCCCTGACTTCTTTTGGCTATACTTCTTCTCTCCTTTTCAATGCTTAAAAGCTTTTTGGTGTATTTGCTTTTTTTTTGGAGGTATAATCTTGTATATTTATAGATTTAATTGCTTCCCAGTAGGGGGGCACCTGACATCTGGGGCAAAAAAAACTGATGTAATGACATTGGCTGCATGTTTTATACCCCTGACGTCACGGAAGAAGAGACAGCAACCGACGTAGGACCCAAGACTTTGGTAATCAGGCCGACTGAGGGCTACTGCAAGCAGATAACCCAAATGTAATGACTGCAACAGTGAATACACTCGAACATCTACGTTTATGTTAAGTGTACACAACTGTACCTTCTCCGCTTCCAGCTGGGGGCCAATCATTATCATTTCAGGGCCATTAGCCTAGTGACTTCCTATGATCCTGTTAGCTTAATGGTAACCAACTGTGAATGCAACACCATGGTGTAAATTTTGGTACAGGGGCTATGTGCTTCTTTTAAATAAGGATTGATACTAAAAAAAGACCTAATAATATTTTGTTAAAGCATATCAAGAAAGTATTGGTTATTTGTAAAATTAGGCAAGTACAACATAAAAAGGGTAGGTTACCTTGTAATATCAGACTGTTTGTTGATTTTCAAACTTCTGTTTGTTATATATGAGTATGAAATCCTTTCTAGTATTTAAAAAATATGAAGATAAAGAATAGACATATTTATATAAGGAGAAAAGCAATCTTTAGCACTTTATTTTCTTTATGTACAGATTAAGAAACCAGTCATTTTTCTCTTAATTTCTTCTTTTCATCTATCTGCCATCAAGTTTTCCTTTGCTTATCTCTTCAAGGCCCTAATGCTGCAGGTGTCTGGTGAGGAACATACAGAAGGAAGCATTGTACTCTAATAGTGGTCTGATGAGGGAGGAATATACAGGAGAGTTGTAATATCTTTAGCTCTAGATGCGATACTTTTACTTATGAGATGTGCAATATAGAAGGCCTTCCTTACAACTGTGGACACATGGTGGTCAAAGTTAAGGTTGCTGTCAACCTGTGTTCCCAAATCTGTCACCCCAGCGTTTCAGCTTAGGGGGTAGTGTTAATATTGTAATTTGCAGGGACTTCCCCTGCCGAAATGGATGATGATGCATTTTTATGCATTTAGGTTAAGTCCGTGGTTTTGGCATCCATCATTTGTCTATGTAAGCCCTTTCTGTAGTATGTCAGCATTTTTGGGGGACTCAATGATTGCAGCCAGTTTGCAGTCATCGGTGAACTTGGTAAGTCACAGGCCATCTATTTTCACCTGGACTTTTGAGAAATAGATTTCAAACAGTAGGGGGCCCAGCACAGATCCTTGATTTATGATCATACCACTGGTAACTGGTCTAGTGGTAGAGGTGAAATCCCCAACTTTGACTGTGTGTGTTCTGTCGGTGAGCTAATTGGCTACCCATCTAGTGACATGGATTAATTCCCAGTTGGGTTTGTTTCTCAATGATGCCTGAGTAGGGGATTGTGTCAAAAGCCTTGGCTAAGTCCAGACAGGCAGTATGTGCTGTTTTGCCTTCATGTGGGGTTTTGTGACATTCTTGAAGAAGTCCACCAGGTTCAGTAAGCATGATCTACTCTTAACGAAGCTAAACTGGGTTGTGTCAAGAGTTTGAAGGGCACGTATGTCTCTGGTTAGGCTTATGGGTCTATAGTTACCAGGGCCGGTTGATTGACCCCCTTTGTGCAAGGGAATTAGTGTTTTCCACTCAGCTGGGACAAAGTCAGTACTTAGACTATGGTTGAACAGAGTGCCAAGCTGTTCTGCTGTGTCCTGTTTTAGACCATTTAGTAGGCAGCCTGGGATGTTATCTGGTCCTATAGAGGTTGTATTATTGGCCATGGAGGGTGCAGTTATGACTTGCTCTATGGAGATAACTAGGTAGAGGATCAGTGACGGGTATGCTTTTGGGGTATGTCTGGTGGGGACAGGGGGGTGAAGTTTGCACCAAATCTGTCTGCTAGCAGGTTGGTAATGTCCTCAGGGTCAGTATGAGTGGTACTGTCCACTACTAGTTCAGCCCAAAGCTGTGCTTTCCCTTTTAGATTTCTGACATAGTTAAAGAATGCCTTGTGATTATCCTTAGTTAGGGATGCTAGTTTAGCTTCGTAATTACCTTTATAGAGGACTTTACAAGATATCTAATTTGCTTGTTCAAGCTGCGGAGGGTGTCCTTCCTCTGCTCAGTCAGTTCCCTCTTGTTCTAGACATTAGTTTCTTCCTCTTGTTGTATAGCCTATTTATGTTTGATGTCCACCAGGTTGGCTTGTTTTTTTTTGTGAAGACCTTGTTTTGATCCATTCTGGTACAGCCAACTCTGTACATTTGTATAGGTGCTTATAAAGGGTATTTGTGTACATCTCTGTATAGGAGTCATTGTTGATAGTGGTAGCAGAGGGTTTTGAAATTATTTATGCCATCATTTAGGAGGCTGTAAGTTTGCTTTTGAGAAAGTTTTCATTCTTTTTGCTCTTGAGTGGGGGGTGAGGTATGATCGTTACTTCATCAGACCTTACCAGGGAGGGCAACTCACAGGGTATAGTGCATAGAGCCGTATATTAGTGAGTATTAAGTCTAGGACATTTGAGCCCCTAGTGCGGGTGCAGACTGTCTGTTCCAGAGCATTTGTATTAACAAAGTCCGGGAACCTTAGGGCGAGCGTGTTTGTGCTCATATATGACTCCCAGTCAATGGAGGTATAGTTGACCAAGGTGTTTGGCTGTATAGTGATTGCCTCAGGTAGGTACAGATAGGCAGAGTGGTTCTTGTGGTTCATGATGGGGGACTTATAGTTAACAAATGATATGGAAGGAGATTTTACCTACAGTTAGTTGAACTTGGAGTAGCTGTAGGGAGTCATACTGTTGACAAGTCTTAAGATGTGATTGTCTTTAATGAAGATGGCTGCACCTCTACCTTTTGTTCTTTCACACTCGTTTAGAAGTCTGAATGTGGAAGGCATTGTAACCTTGCATGGCTGGGGTGCTGTCTGCAGCCTTGAACCATGTCTCTGTGACTGCACAGACATTGGCAACTTCTAAGATAAGGAGTGCTTCCAGTAAGTGCAGTGTCAGATTTAGACTCCTAGCATTAAGCAGCATAACCTTGAGTTTGTCTGTAGTGGATTTTTTTACATTGGGAATGTGTCTAAAAAAGGCACTGTGGGTGAGACAAGTACCTTTGCCAGTAACTGAAAACCAAGAGGTGACAGGTGAAGACCAACTCTGGCAAAGCAGTGTGATCAGTCGACATATGTTCCCAGGCTGACATACTGGATCCCATTGATTGGCACCAGAAGCTAAGCCAGTTGTTGAAGTCAATCATTTTTCTGTTTGTATTGAGACATCATCCTGGGTTACGATTGAATGTTTACTAGGGCTAGGGACATACCTGCCTGGGGCACACAGTCTGAGAGCTCAGTCATGTCTCTCTTCATATAGTCCAGTGAGGTATGTCATGTACTCCAACATGGAGTATGACAGAGTCAGAACGGTAGTTGTTGTTGAGAGACTTGAGTGCATGCATGATCTGACATATCCTGGCACCTGACATGCAGCTGACAGTGACCTTCTCCTTGTCCAGCATGGTGAGGGGAACATTTGTCCATCTCACTATGGAGTCATCTATGACCAAGACATTTGGTTTTGAGGCTTATTGGCTGAGACACTGTTGCATGTATTATTATGTGTTGTGGATTCTGTTGAATCTACAGTGTTTGCAGTAGGTTTGTTCATAGGTGTGTACTAGGCTAATGGCCCTGGGGCCTTTACAAGCCTAGCCCATTGGATTACCCTAGTATCGTGCCACCCGACCTTAGTTCCCAGTGCCTCTGTCGAGTAAAGCCACTGGAGTGATCCCTGGGGTGAATTTTCTATTTCCCATCCACTCATCAAGATATCTCTTGACGTGGGTCAGTAAGGTGCTCTGCTTGACATTTATGGGAAGTGTATTCCATAGCATGGGCAGTCTCTGGGTTATGAACCTGTCTCTCCAGCGTGTTCTGTTGAATGTGGTAATGAGGTTGAAGTCTCTGGAGCATGTGGTGAGGAGGGATTGGGATTTCTTTAAATGTAGCATTTCTAACAGAGCTGGGTCAGACATGGCTTTGTAAGTCAAGCAGAGATTGCCTCTAAGGCGATATGAGACAGAGAATAGTTGGGAGTTTTTTTTAGTCTGTCCATATAGGATAAATGTTTAAGGCCTAGGATCCTCTTTGTGAGGTACTTTTGCAGCCTCTCCAGTTGTTGCAGGTGTTTAGTGAGGCACATGCCAAATGGGGCATTGTACTCAATGGTTGCCCTAATGAACAGGGCCAGCCTTAGCTGAAATGGCACCCTAGGCGAAGTAGTACTCCGGCACCCTTTAAGCCTCACCCACACCATACTCATGAAACACCCCTATAAGCCACACCCACATGTAGGTCACTCCCCAAGAAAGCATCTCAAGTTATTTCCTTCAATTACTTAAATGCATAGGAAGAAAAGATACCTTGTAATATAGTTAAAAAGCAAGTGAAGGAAGGTGGAATTTTTTTTAATAAACCTGCTTTATGTGTTGCTCCTTCACACATTTTACTGTAAAAGTCATGCCCTCAGAAAATAGAAGCCCATGTGCCTTTTTTCAAAGGGATGCTTAAGTTAATCTAAATTTACTTTGGGTAGGCGAGCGAGCCTTACAGCTCAGTGAAAGTAGAATAACAACCTCTCTTCCTCCCTGTGTACAGTAGCTTAAACTAGAACAGCACAAACACAGAGCCATTTGCTAAACAATATAGTCTCGCAATGAAAATAGACTTAGCATGACCAGTAAACTTCTCTGCCATTGAAACGGCATGAAACCCCACAGTCATAGAAAATGTATCTGGCCAGTGGAGGATTAGGTTTACCTTTGGGCTGTTTTGTAATTAGACTACTTGCATACATTTTAAGGCAATGCATACATGAATTTGTTCTTTTCACCTTCCTGATTGTACTAAGTTATATTCCTTGTATAATACAGCACCACTTGTTAGAATGTGTTTTAAATTTGTAGTTTTAAACATTATTTTAATAAGCAATGAAACAAAGTACAAACCAATGACAAAGCTACCCATTTCAGAAAATTTCAACCATAAAAGGAAACCCAGACGTCTGTCATTACAATCAACCAATATCACTCGATACGCAATCTCTACAGAAGTAAAATCATCATAATAATTCCACATTAAAAGAAATCTGTAACTAATGAAGAGGATGCTACTGGCAAACAACTTTACACCTCAATGTTTCATCTACAAATTCAGTGCCTGTTGCCCTTGAATTAGTCATCTATATTACATCAAAAATTTGGTAAACTGGTAATATTGAAATAGAAATGACTGAAACAAACAAGGTCATAGTTACTAGGCATGTCATACAAAAGAAGTGTAGAACCCCTATTCCTCCTGATAATACACCAAATAATCTGTAATCATATGGGTACTGCGATATCAGCACTTCATCTATATGGCATGGAACCGGAGGCAATTATGCTACTAACACTGCTTTCAAATTCTACAACAGTGTGCCATTTGATAAAACAGTTGCACATTGAAAACAGGCTTAGCATGAGCAGTAAACGTCCCCGCCATTGAAACAACATTAAAACCTTCATTCAAATAAAATGCATCTGGAAAGTGAAGAATTAAGTTTACCTTTGGGCTATTTTCAAACTACAGGCTCCTTGAACACATTCAAATAAAATGCATCTGGAAAGTGGGGAATTTTTACCTTTGTGCTATTTTCAAACTACAGGCTCCTTGAACACATTTTTATGGCCATGCATACCCGTATGTGTTCTTTGATTCACCTTCCTGATTGTAATAAATTATATTCCTTGTACAATACAGCACCAGTTGTTAGTATGTTTTAAATTTGAACATTTTTCCAGCAAGCAATAAAACAAAATGCATGACCCAATAATGACAAAACTGCCCATTTCAGAACATTTTAACCATAAAAGGCCACTCAAACTTCTTTCATTACAATCCACCAGTATTGATCAATAAGCACAATCTCTGCAAAAGTAAAATTCATCCGAATACTTCTGCATTAAAGAGATTTGTACAGCAACACCCTCCCACCATACCTATTACCCACAGAGAACAATCATAAAATTTTCCTTATAAACAAGCACATTCAAAAACTGAGAAAACTAATAATCTCATGCATATCAAAACTAGCCCTAAGTGGAGACATCCACCCCAACCCTGGCCCTACCATCTCCAACCCCAATCCTCATAATCAGACTAGAAATCACAACTTCTCCCATATTATAGCCAATAGAAAGCCAAGTGACTTCCTTCTACTAAGCCTAAATATTAGAAGTATATCCAACAAAGTCCATGAACTCCATGCCACCATAGACTTATGCTCCCCAGATATAGTCGTCCTGACAGAAACCTGGCTAAAACCTCACATTACCAGTGAGCAAATACTCCCTACAGGTTACGGCATACTAAGAGTAGACCGGCTAAACAAAAAAGGAGGTGGTGTAGCTATAATATTTAAACAACATCTAAACATCCAGATCTTACAATCATCAGCTCCACAAATAGGCAATGAAGAAATAATATATACCAACCTCAAAATTAACCAAAACAAAACCATCAACATAATTGGATGCTACTTCCCACCTGGCCAAAACATCCCTCCACTAGAAAACCTCCTCAGCTGGTCTACTCACCATCTCCCCCAAGAAACTATCATCTTAGGTGATTTCAATATTGACTGGCAATCCTGTTCTGGCAACAATCCAACCCATCATGTACACCTTCATGGCTTCACCCAACTAGTCCAGTCACCAACAAGGATAAATAAAAACTCCAGCAAGCATTCTACCCTGGATTGGATACTAGTCAGTAAGAACCCCCAGTCATATATAACAGGCTGCTTATCAGATAGCCTCAGTGATCACTCCCCAACATTCCTACTCAAAAAATACCTGTACCAAGCTAAACCTGTCATCTATCATCAAATACGTAAAAATAAACTTTAACCCACTCACATTCATCTCATCCCTCAAAGAATGTAACTGGCATGCTCTAAAGTACCTCAGTCTAGATGATGCAGTTGAATCTTTAATACTACCTTCCTGAACATCCTTAATTACCATGCCCCCATAAGATTTTCCAGAACCAAAGCACAACCCTCCCCATGGCTACAGAAAACCACTAAGTCAGAAATGAAAAACAGGGATAAAGCCTGGGAGCACTGGCAAAACCAAAACCCCCAGCTAGACAGAAATTCCTAGAACTACGCAATAGAGTCAAAAAGCTAATAAAACGGGACAAATTCCACTACTACCAGTCTGCCCTAGACTCCTCACAACACAGCCCCAAACAATTCTGGTCCTCCATAAACTCCATCCTCCACCCAGGTAAAGTCAGTACCCCTCCACCTAACATCCCTCACTCCTCAGAAAATATTGCTACCTCATTCAACACACACTTCACCCAAACCATACTATCACTAGCTAAACAACACAACCCCCCTCCCCTCCAACCCACACCTTCAACTAGTAATCTCCCCACTGCCTTTTCTTTTTCTCCTGTACCTATCTCCAACATAAAAAAACTCTTAACTAAACTTAAACCCACCAAATTAGCAGCAGACAACCTCCCAAGTGAATACCTACAAATCGCAGCTGATGCTCTGGCCTACCCAGTATCCATCTAGATTAACCGATTTCTGTCAGAAAGTTACGTTCCCACATTGTGGAAAGTCTCACATATAATTCTCCTCCACAAAGGCGGACCCTCTGCAGAACTAACCAATTACCGCCCCATAGCTATTCTCTCTCCACTCTCCAAAATACTAGAGAGATGCATACACTCTCAGGCCTCACACTACCTCCTTACTAACAACCTCCTTTCCAGTACTCAGCATGGTTTCTGACCAAACCATAGCACCACCACTGCCTTACTCTCCTTTACAAACACTATCCTTCAGCATAAAAACAATGGCTATCTCTCCTCTGCTACTTTCCTAGACCTATCTAAAGCATTTGACATGGTCCCACACAAACAACTTATCTCTGTCCTCAATAACCTATCCTTCTCACAATCAGTCGCCAACTGGTTTCAGAGTTACCTGTCTGACCGCCAACAATCCGTTGTATGGCAGAATGACATATCTCCCCAACTACCTGTCTCCATAGGGGTTCCCCAAGGATCCATCCTTGGACCCCTACTTTTCTGTTTACACCAATAATCTAGCCTCTGCCACCAAACATGGTACACTCATCCAATACGCAGATGACTCTACCATCATCTGCTCAGCCCAGTCCTTACCCAAACTGCAAAACGTCACACAGGAAGCCTTTTCCTCTGTTGAAACATGGTTATCCGATGCCCAATTAATACTCAACCCAAACAAAACTAAACTACTCATCTTCCAACCCACCAAACATACTCAAAACAACTCTCACTTTAACATCACAGCAAAAGACAACACCACTATATACCCAACTGAACATACCAAATTGCTAGGAGTGGAAATAGACAATAAACTAAAATTTGACATTCACATATCCATGACCATTAAAAAAGTGCACAAAAAACTAGGAGCATTATATAGAAATAAACAATTTCTCACCAAAGCAGCAAAGATTTCAATAGCAAATTCCCACCTTATCTCCACCCTACTTTATGCCTCTCCAGTATATACCAACCTAAGGCAATGTGATTTAAACAAGCTAGAGACCTGCTACAACAAAATCGCAAAATTCGCCACAGGGGCATCCTACCGTAGTCACCACTGTCTCTCACTTGCTGAACTTGGCTGGCTTGAACTCCCTCACCTCCTTCAGTGGTATCAACTCTCACTCGCCCACAAACTAGTAAACCATCCACTAAATGTCCCATCCCTCCAGAATCTACTCCAACCCTATCGCACCACCAGACCACTAAGATCCAGCAACAAAAATCACTTGCAGATCACTAAAGCCAATAACTCTGCTGGTGAAGCACTATTCTCTTGCGCCATAGCCAAATTATGGAACTCACTCCCACCCACAATTACCTCCGTACCATCATGCACCAACTTCAAAACTTTATTAAAAGCGCACCTAAAAACATGCTGGCTATGCCCTTGCAACTCCCACTCTAATATCATCCACCCCATCCAACTACTACCTTTCTTTCACCTCCACTAACTACCTTGATGATAGCAAGCTCAGATGCTCATAAGCCTAGTACTTATTATACAGCAGGAGCTTCTCATTGTTACATTTGTTAATGCCTGTTATGTACTTCACAGATAAAGATTCTAGTTGTCTACTGATGTACTATGCTCTTCATCTGTAAATATGTTGTAAGTAATTTCTATGTTAAATTGTTAATCACTATGTAATCCAATGTAACTACTGTCTGTTTATTTTACTGTGGAGCTTTTCTCCCCGGGCCTCCGCTGAAAATGGACCCATGTCCAGTCGGACACTCCCGGTCAACAAATTTAAATAAATAAATAAATAAATAAAATAATAATAAATAAATAACAAAGTCTTTCTCTTTCAAAGGAATGAATGGCTACTTTAAATTCCATACACACGCACCTATTCTTACACAGTAACACACACACACACACACACACACTTTATATCTTATACAAACAGAACAGCACATTTAAATTCCATACACATTAAGACCCATTATAAAGTACAAAGCCCCTTTTGGAATGTACCTCACAAGACATCTGCAGCAGCTAGAAGGGCCACAGAAGTACCTCACAAAGAGGATTACTGGCCTCAAACAAATGTCCTACACTGACCGCCTCAGTAAACTCCAGCTTTACTCCGTAGCGTATCGCCTACTCCGAGGTGATCTCTGCCTAACATATAAAGCTATGTCAAACCCAGAGCTGTTGGACATGCTACACCTAAAGAAATCCCAATCCCAACAAGCTACATGCTCTAGTGACCTAAACCTTGTCACCACAATAAACAGGACATGCTGGAGGGATAGAGTCCTGTCCCAGAGACTTCCCATACTCTACAACAGGCTACCCATCTATGTCAAGCAGAGTTCTTCATTAGCACTCTTCAAGAAAAATCTTGATGAGTGGATGGGAAATAGGAAATACACCCCGGGGATCACTTCTGTGTCTCTGCTCGACAGTGGCACAGGAAAATAACTTTCTTGGGTGGCGTAAGCCAGGGAACCTTGTTGGCTAGGCTTACTTAGGCCCTTGGGCCGATAGCCTAGTACCTACCTATGAACATACATACATGCCCACACACATTCTCTCATACAGAAATAAACAGTTTAAATTACACATATGGAGACACACACACACACACACACACTTAAGTTCATAGGTTGGTACTAGGCTATCTGCCCTAGGGGCCTGTACAAGCCTAGCCATAACAATTCCCTGGTGGAAGTTCCTCGGTGGGGTATAATAATTGCAGCATCACAATAATACATGTGTGGAATGTGACTGCATCTTTAAGAGATTAAGGAAAATTGACTAGGAGACAATTAAATGAGCTTTTAGATGACATTACTGATTGGCAAAATTCCCCCTACACTGCAGTACTTTTCTCTGTCACATTTAAAAATACATAATGGTATCCGCCTTTCTTTTACAAGTAAATGCTAACTCAAACTATCCTAGTACTCCTTTCGACAGCAGCAACAAAACACTTCACCTACCCTTTTGTTTTGCCACAGGAGAAAGACTTCTCGAAAATTATCCATTTCAACTACTACATTAGCCTGTCAGACCACAGACACAACCTCAGTGAACAAAATCCTCACATCACCCATCTCCAGGAAGCTCTCTGCCTGAGCAGTATAACTCACTTTGAATACGTGTAGTCACTTTCATCTTGCTGCAAGCAATTTCTCTTTATAACCACAGGCAATCACTGCTAAACACTATTCTCTAGCCCTTTGTTAATAATAAAAGGGAATGTTCTCTATAATGGTAAGACTCTTGCAGATTAAATATCCACATTGACATGATTGCTAGGGTTACAGTCTGTTGTACTAACTTTGGAATTCATATTTTGATTGCTTTTCTCCAGAGTATATGATGTAACTGAGCTATAACTTTTGGTGTCATGGCTAAAAGGGATTGAAGGTCTAGTCCACCTACCCAGTTAAGAATGTCTTACTGCATAAGTAAGTAATCATGCTGGTGTAGATCCTTTCATTCTCCCTGTCACTGCTACTACACTCATCGTCCTTTTTATTTATCCTCTATTTTCTATCACTACTGTGACTACAGAGTGCAGTTGCATAACTAGTACTTGATTGTACATAGCTGTGCACCCCCTTTTAAATAAATTAGAGAGAGAGAGAGAGACAGTGAGAGGAGGGGATATTCTGTTTCATTGCACCCCTGAGCTGAAGCTACACAAAAAAGTCCAATGGATCAATCTTCTAGCCGGTCAAAAAAATTAGTACATATTAAATGGTACATTTCAGTCCCAGAAAAACAGCAAACTTCATTCACCAAAGTAAGGAAGTTACACCAGCTGCAAATACAAAAAATATCACTGCACAAAACAATGATTTTTTAACTCAACGCTAACATAATAACATGTTACAAGAAATCTCTTCTCAATAGTGTGGGACTGTTTTCTAAGTCAATCCAGTACTAAAAGTCTAATGCAAGCATGCAGATGCCGTGCTGAAGATTAGCATACTAGAGTCCCCATTATGTACCAGTACACAGTTTGCAGAAGGGAGTAAGACACATATCCACATGCATGTCTCTTGAACTGCAGAATGCATTTAGATGACATTGGCATCATGACGCACACAAGTTTCTCCTTAAAGGAGAAGACTCTCGCACCGCCAACTAAAGTTTTTTTTTTTTAGCCTCCTAGCCAACCCTCAGCTGTAAGTGGGAGGGTACTCGCTCCCCCCCCCCCACCCTCTGGTTCCAGCGCCAAGAAGAGCGCAAACTTTATATTAATTAAAATAAATAAATAAAAAAATAAGGCGCCCTTTACAAGGCTAGCCTGCACGGCGCCCTAGGCGGTCGCCTAGTTTGTCTATGCCTAAGGCCGGCCATGCTAATGAGGGAAGAATAGAGGGAGACTATGACCTCTTTCTTCCTGGATGCAAAACCCTTAGTAATGAGATTGCCACGTAGGACATTCTGACCACAGTGGCAATATGGTGGTCAAAAGAGAGGCTGCTGTCAACCTGTGTTCCCAGATCTCTTATAACGCCTTTTGTGTTCAGTGGACTACTATCGATTTGGTAATTCATGGGAATTGGGTTTTTCCCAAGGGGGATGACGACGCATTTTTTGGCATTGAACTTAAGGCCATGGTTCTGACACCAGTCATTGGTCTCAATGAGATCTTTCTGTAGGATGTACTTGAGAGGTCTCTGATATTTAGGTAGGCTTCTAGAGAGTACCTCTGCATATTTGGGTTTATGTGTTTTGAGGTTATGTGCAAGAGGTGGTGTATGTGCTGACAATTTGTTTGCTCTCTGGTTTGTTATGTGAGAGAAGTGATTCCAAATTCATAGTATAGATACATCTCTCACATGTTGTATTTGTTTTAGGAGTAACTGGTTGTCACTATGCATGAGGCAATTGCTACATTGCCTCAGGATGCCTATGTCAGTCTGGTTGGCTGGAGAAATGGTGGGAAACTGTCCATCCATTATGACAGGTATTTACTGTAGTAACTAGTGGGGAGTGGGTTAGATGGACCAGGTTTTGTTGTCAGACTAACAAAAAGTGGCTATTCTGTGGAGGGCAATTATATATATATTGCTAATTATACAGATAAGCATATATTTTCATATTTTTGTCAGTATCTCAATAAACATGCACTCAGAGATGAATTTATTGTTGTCATGTGAACACTCATGTTTCCAATATATAACAATTTGTTTGTGAAAGTTTACCAGTAAATATTTTTCTGGGTTCGTGTAAAGACTATGAATTAATTGACTATTAGTGCTGTAAAGATTACTTCTTGTTGTTAACATGGCTATTTCTACAACTTTAATAGCTTTAATTGTTCATAAGATATTTACTTTTGATTTATCTATAGCTTTTTAAGTTGATTTGTCAGAAAATACTCTAGAATGCAAGGGCGTGTTTTTGCTGCTGGAGTTGTGACATTACACATCACATTGCTGCTGTTAATGAGTTAAAACATGTACCTTTCCTTATTGTAGGATATATAGAACTTGCACTGTAACAAGATCTGGACAGAAGTAATTTTTAATTAATATAATGCTGCGATCTTGGGCTGCTAGAATGAGGAGTATATCTGTCATGTATTTGATATTAAGGTAATTTTCCTTGTTTTCTTTACAGTGGTGGATGTCTAGAATAACGTCTATAGTTTAGGCTATGTACAAGTTTCTTTTCTATAAGCAAATAGGCTTTAAAAATACAACAAAATGATGAAGGGTATGACAATGGCAAGTTTCTTGCACCTGCAAAGTTATACAATTTTTTCCCCCAGTAGCAAATGCCCTCAGTAGAGACAGGAAGTCTGCAGATGCAGGGAAGTGTGTGCATTACATTCTGAGTAAAATTTACAAAGATTCTTTCATCATGCATCTGTAAAGTTGGTAGCGTTTTTTTTTCTTTCTTTTCTTACTTCCAGAACAGCTGTCTGTAGGTGCAAGCAATTAATCTTGAGAGTTCTGAGCACTCTTTGCTAAAAGAAGTATAACATTTAAAGGTACAGTGGGAATCATTTCAGTGAAAAAGTTTGAAAAGATGAGAAGTGAATAGGCAGCAGTAGCCACCCCAGCAGCCTTAATACTTAATTTAACATAGCAGTGCACAATTTATTTAGTTAAAGGTAGCCAGTGCACTACTTTTTCTTATAACTAAAAGTTAATGTCTACTGAAAGTATGCAAGCAGTTTTCCACATCTGGGAGGGGAATAGTGACATGAAAATGGAATATTTAGGTGTACAGATTAGCTGCTATAACTGAATCCTTTTAAAGGTATGTGGGAAGAGAATAAAAAGATAATGCAAAACTGACAAACTGGAAGCTGCAAGATACAAACAGTGAAACTGTTTAATGTCCCTTTAGGTTTATATAAGGTCTGAAAAGGAGAAGAAGAGTTTTATATAAAGGTCAGACATTTTGTTTATCAACAGGAGAAGTTGTGGATGGTAATTGATAAAGAGATGAAGGAATTTACTTGGTTAAGTGGGATAGGTTGATCCTCCTCATAGAAGGATATTTTACAATTAAGGCTCATATATGTAATACAAGCAGAAAGTTGTATATCAAAATGGAAAAGAGATGATGAAACAGGAAGCAGTTTGAGAACTAAAGCGAGAGTAGGATTTTGCATGCAGATCCTTAAGGAGAGTAACAGCCATACAAAATGTTATATTCATAAAGTAGCATTTAGTATTCTAAGAACTAAATGAACACAGCCATTGAGAAAAGGAGATTTTGTCAGCAGAGGTATAGACATTGGGCAAGAGGGGGCTGGAGTTTAATGGAGAAAAGTGGCAAAGGAACTAAGGTATTGGGAACAAATATCTAGAGAGGGAAAGGTAATAACAGTGGGATGCAACAGAAATTTGGACTGCAGGTTAGAGACTGCCTTTCCTAACGGGTTGATATCAGTGTACTAGTAAAGAGAAAGGAACAAGGGTATGCTAAGTGAAAGACCAGCTTTGATAGCATTTTTAGTTGCGTGTAGAACAAAAGCTGCTCTCCCTTAAAAAGGGATAATTAGTATGGCATATAAAATATCACATGACAACTATAAGGAACAATCAGAAGAGGTTAGATAAGGTTCGGGAAGGAAGGTTATTTACAAAGAAACAAAAGCACATCTGTGTGGATCCCAAGTATGCAACAAAGTCCAGAAGGATTAGGATTTTTGCTTGATGGAGTTTGCATATGTATTTTTATACCCCAATCAAACTTCAAAGAATTTTTCTTTTGATGAGTGCAATGAGTTGGCAGATTTTAAAAATGTCATAGCAGAGTACTCTGTCAGAAATTGGGGGGGTGGTGGCTGGAGCAAACGGCTGTAACTGAGAAAATGATTATTTTGAGCTGTGACATGAGATCTGAATTGCCTAGACATAGTAAGGCCTTGCTAAATTTAATGCTATTGGTTTCCAAAAGCGCCAAAAGTTTGGAACTCAAAATATAAGCCAACTGTAGTCGAAGTACTGAATGTAGTAAAGTAGATAAAATAACTGGAGGTGGGATTTTTAGAAAAGGGAAAGATCAAATTACATAGAAATAAATGGAGTTTTTGGGAACAGTACATGCAGAATAATGTTCAGAAGGAGGGGGAGAGGTTTAACGGAAGGCAAGAGTACAGGAGTGAATGACTGTAGTTAAGCAAGAGAACATGTATGCAATGTATAATGCATGTAAATGAAAAAATATAAATACGGCTTGTTTTCCTTTCTATAATGTGTGCACCCATGTCTTGACATTAAAAAACAGAAAAGACATAGCCCTAAAAAAGCTTTCATGACAAATGCAAGACCTGTAATTGTGTCAACTCCAGAAAGTCAAAAGCAACTTCACAGAAAATGTAGAGAATGACTAAGCCACCTGAAACGGCTTTAAAAGTATTTTTGCAGGGAAGTTTCAGTGCCTGCACCCTCTGATGGGGTTGCACCCCCCACACTCCAACTTTGTACAAGTCTGAGATCGTATATCAGGGGGTCTATGTTATATATTAGAACATCCAAAATGTCGAATAACATATGGTCGAGACCGTATGTTCGACATTCGGAAGTTCGAATATATAATAAAAAAGAAGAAATGCACCTTAACAATGCGAGCAAGGGGGCAAGCCTCCCTGCACTCCCCACAACCCCCCCCACTTAAATATACCAACTCCGAGACCGCACTTCAGTGCAGAAAAGGGAAATTCTCCCATTCTGCACCGTACGGCGCCATTAAAAGTCAATCTTCGAACACTTGAAATGTCGCTCATATGATGTTCTTCGTGTTTCACTGTTGCAGTCATTACATTTGGGTTATCTGCTTGCAGTAGCCCTCAGTCGGCCTGATTAACAAAGTCTTGGGTCCTGCATCTGTTGCTGCCCCTTCTTCCATGATGTCAGGTCGTCAGGGGTATAAAACATGCACCCAACACTATTACATCAGTCTTTCTTGCCGTGCGGTGCCCGAAGCAGAAGCAGTTTGCAAGTGCCGGTCGGCCGACTAATGAAATTTTCGTTTTCGAGTTTCAGAACCGAAATCTTCAACTAAAGCTAAGAACCCCTTTGGGGAAACTTTATCTTGCTGCTTACTGATGTCAGTAAAAGTTAATAATTGCATTACTTGTGGAAAGCAAATACCTCAAAGATTTTCATTCATACTGTATTCCTTGCCTAGGCCCTGACCACGACGTACGTTGCTGTCGATTTTGTGCTTTATTTAATCAGCGCACTATCCATCGTCAGTATATATTTACCTCTCTATTATGGTTCTCGGTTTAATTATCCAGAAGTGTCGTCGGTTAGCCATCCGACTACCGGGATTTTGAAAAAACACAAAGATAAAGACAGAGACAGGCCGCTGAGGTTCAAAACTGCCGACGACGCTTCTCCTAAGCTAGGCGCCAGTTCGCTTTACTCAGTTTGGTGCTTTCGCAGCCCCTGATACCTGCTACTTCTGATTTGCAGGCCTCTACTGAGACCCATTCGGAGTCCGGTATGCAGCGAGATGCTTCAACTATTGAATCCGCAGATGTCTTTACCTTGGATGGGTCTGGAGCTGCTGTGCAGGCACCGGCTTTTGAGGGTGTATTAAACCAACACCTCCTTCTTCATTTAGGCTTAAATCTCGAACCATGCCTAAAAAGCCGACACCCAGACTGTGCATGCTCAGGCCTCTATGCCTAAAAAACAAATAAGAATGGCTGAAGATCTTATAACTCTAATCAGGAGAAGCCAACCTCCCCCTTTTAAAAGACCTAGGACTGAAGTTGTTTATGAATCTTCTGATCAGGATTCTGATTTTTCTGATTCTTTTGATGATCTGGATTTGCCCTTATCTACTTATGAGGATTGTGATGCAGAGGACTCTATTCCCTCTGCTTCCCCTCCAGAGGAGTTTTCTTTTGGTGATACCTTACATACTGTAAGGGACCATTTCCACTGGGAAAGCCAGGATTTTTCTGATTCAAAATAGAGGCTATGGGGATTTCTTATTCCTACCTCAGCATAGGCCTTTAACTATTCCTGTTGTACTAGACATTGTTGATGATGTTTTTTCGGAATCTAGTTTGGCCCCTGCTTCTTTGCCTCCTGCTCCCGGAAAACCTGACCGATATTACAGAGTTCCTGATTCACACAAGTTCCTTTTAAAAATCCTATTGCAGGTCCAGAGACTATTTCACAGGGACCCAAGGGCATTAAGTTCTCTACTGCTAAAAATCCTACCCCTTCTGATAGAGACTCCAGGGCGCTGGATAGATGGGGTAAGAAGGTTTGCACTTCTGCAACCTTGACCATTAGGGCTTTAAACTGCCAGTTTCATATGTTAAAGTATCATCAACATGTTATTGGATTGCTTAAACAGAAAATGATGTTGATTCCTGACTGTGCGGAAAATAAAGAATTACAGGATTTAATGCATTCTGCTGAACAGGTTGGAAAACATACTTTGCAATGTGAATTTGATTCATTAGAGGCCTCTTGCAGGGCTGCTGTTACTGGGTCTGTGCTCAGACGGCATGCTTGGCTTAAGGAGCAATTTTTGCCTGATCATGTTAAAGCTAAATTGTTGGATGCTCCCTTAAATCAGAACCGCCTGTTTGGCAACAAGGCTGAGGAAGTTCTTAAAAAGATGGAAGATAAAGCTAAATCTATGCAAACTGTTAAAGATTTTTTACAAGTTCAGCCTCCTAGATTTAGTAGGCACTGGCCGTCTAAGAATTGGTCCTTTCCAGCCCCTTCCAGGTCTTCTCAAGCCAAACTCAAACACAGCAGAAACCCCAGGTTTCAGTCCCAGGGGACACACAAGACTAAGCAGTGGGGGGTTTCCGCACCCAAATCAGGGAGTAGTAAGACTCCCCCTATGGAAAACTTTCTCAGTGACTTGCTTTTAAAACTTCCAAGCACTTCCCAACTGAATGCTTAGGTGGAAAGATTGGTCTGCAGGCCAGAAACTGGGAACTCATTACCCAGGACAAATGGGTTTTAAATTTAGTGTCCAAAGGATACAGATTTCACTTCCACACCTTACCAACACCAAGCGGGTGGCCAGATCTACCCCCAAATCAGTGGGCAGAGGCCCAAAATCAAGTACTCTCTCTCTTAAGCATGGGGCTATTCAGTTGGTACCAGAAGAGGAAAAGGGACAAGGTTTCTATTCGAGAATTTTTCTGGTACCCAGAAAAGGCAATACATGGCATCCTATCCTGGACCTTTCTACTCTAAATACCTTTCTGGTGATTCCAAAATTCAAGATGCTGACTCTTCACCAGCTGCTTCCTATGCTAGGCAAAGATGCATGGCTGGCAACACTAGACTTAAAAGAAGCATACCTGCACATCCCTATCGGGGAGTCTTGCAGAAGATACCTATGCTTCAAAGCAGGCTACATGCACTGTCAGTTCTCTGCACTGCCCTTTGGCTTATCTACTGTGCCCAGGGTATTCACAAAGTGCCTAGCTCCAGTCATTGCATTCTGCAGGCAAAGAAATATTCAAATATATCCATACCTGGACGATTGTCTAATTCAGGCAGAAAGCCAGAACATACTTTTGAATCATCTGGCCTTTGTTCCAAGGGTACAGACTTGTCTGGGGTACACCATAAACGAAAATAAATCACACCTGGTACCCTGTCAACAAATTATATTCCTGGGAGCAAACTTGAATACAACTTCCCAGATGGCTTTCCTCACACCAGAGAAACAGACTCATTTGACAACCTAATTCAAACAAGTGGCCACAAAAACCCAGTTATCTGCAAGGCAAATACTGCAAGCCTTGGTGTTCATGTCCTCCTATATTCTTCTAATTCCATGTGCAAGGCTGCATATGAGGAAACTGCAATGGTATCTCAAAAGCCTATGGTGTCAACATTCACAGGATCTAGAAGCTATGATTCCTATCATACCTTGCCTACACCTAGAGTTCCTTTGGTGGGCAGAGGCCTGCCACCAAAACAAGGGATTACTATTCACACTACCCCCTGCCGCCCAAACCTTAACAACAGACTCATCAGACTATGCATGGGGGGGGGGCTCCTCTGGCAGGGAAGTGCATTCAGGGCAAATGGAATCCAAGTCAAATGCACCTACACATAAATCAAAAGGAAATGTTAGCTGTACAGAATGCTCTGACAGCCTTCAAGGACCACATTCTTCCAGGATAACTAATGGTAAAGACGGACAACACCATGGTCATGTGGTACCATAAGCAGGGGGGTACACATTCTTACCCCCCTCTGCAGACTAGCCATGGCATTGTGGAACACAGCCTTGAGCTACCAAGTGAATCTACAAGCTCAATTCCTGCCAGGAAAACTAAATACACTGGTAGATGGACTAAGCAGAAACCTCATGGACCCACATGAGTGGAAACTGGAACCAAGGATTTTCAACATGTTGACAAGCAAATGGGGGAGCCCAGATATAGACCTGTTTGCCTCCCCCCAGAACCATAATCTGGACAAATTTTGCACAAGGATTCCCCAGAAACTAGCTTGGAAAGTGGATGCTCTATCTTTCAGCTGGAAAAACCTATCAGATTATGCCTTTCCTCCTCTGCCTCTGCTCTCCAAGGTACTACTAAAGATCAAACAGGACAAGCCAAGGACGATTTTAATTGCACCAGACTAGCCACGACAACACTGGTACCCCCTCCTGCGCAGTGTGTCATGCTTGGCCCCATGGCACCTGCCTCAGACTCCTTCCCTGTTGTCTCAGCAGGAGAACCAGATTCTGCACCCTCAGCTGCAAACCCTGAACCTAGCAGCCTGGCTAATTACCTAATCTCTCCTTTACCACCCCTCAGTAAATCAGTGATGGATATCATTTTATAGGCTAGGAGGTCTAGTACTAGAAAATCTTATGCTGAAAAATGGAAAAGATTTTGTACCTGCAACCAATCTCAAGGGATGAGCGCAGCCGTGACCAGTTTACCTCAGATTCTACAATATTTGACTGAGATGCTTCATAAGGGCTTGTCCTTTTCCGCCATCAAAATTCATGCCTAAGCCATTTCAGCTCATTGTAACACAGAGCCTCCCCTCTTCTCTCACCCACTGCTCAAGCAGTTCCTCAGAGGGGCCAAAAATTTAAGGCCACCGAGGAGAGCTCCAACTCCAGCCTGGGACCTTAACTTTGTCTTGGAGAAACTCACTCTTCCTCCTTTTGAGCTAGCTGCTACTGCAGATTTAAAATTCCTTTCCTGGAAAACAGCTTTCCTTTAAGCAATCACTTCTGCAAGAGTGGTATCGGAGTTACAGGCCCTTATAGCAGTGGAGCCTTTCATCATCTTTCATGTGGACAGGGTGTCCCTCAGAACCAATCCCTCCTTCATGCCCAAGGTGGTATCCAGTGTAACTCTTAATCAGTCCATTCATTTGTCTGCCTTCTTTGCTAACCCACAGAACAAAGGGGAACGGATGCTGCACTCCTTAGATGTGCACAGACAATTTTGATTCTACTTGGACAGGACTATACCTCAAAGGAAATCTGAACAACTGCTGGTGGCATTTGCTGCAGGGACAGAGGGGAAAGCTATTTCAAAGCAAACCATTTCAAAATGGATAGGCCACTGCATTCATTTCTGCTATGAGCACCATGGAAAACCTATCCCACAGGGCATCAGACCCCATTCAACCAGGGCTGCATCTACCTCTACAGCCTTTCTCAGGGGCGTACATCCTAGAACCTGCTACCTGGAGTTCTGTACATACTTTCACCAAGCATTAGCATTTGCCAATTTTCTCTAAATCCAGAGCTGCTTTTGCTACTGCAGTCTTGCAGGGCCTTATAGCTGGTCCTAATTCTATCTAAATTCCTCCTCTCAACCTTAGCTTTGGGAATCGACCCAAATGTAATGACTGCAGCAGTGAAACACGAAGAATATAGTACAGTTGTGTACACTTACCATAAATGTAGATGTTAGAGTGTATTCACTGTTGCAGTCCTGGTTACCCTCCCTCCAGCCCCCTTTCGTCTTTTGGCTATACCTCTACTCTCATTTACTATGCTCAAAAAGCTTTTTGGTGTATTTGCTTTTTTGTTGGAGGTATATCCTTGTATTATAGATTTAAATGCTTCCCATTAGGGGGGGGGCACCTGACATCTGGGGCAAGAAAAACTGATGTTATGGCATCGGCTGCATGTTTTATACCCCTGACGACCTGACGTCATAGAAGAAGGGACAGCAACCGACGCAGGACCCAAGACTTTAATCAGGCCAACTGAGGGCTACTACAAGCAGATAACCCAAATGTAATGACTGCAACAGTGAATACACTTGAACATCTACATTTATGGTAAGTGTACACAACTGTACTGTCTCGACTATATGACATTCGAAATTTCCAGTGTTCAAAGATTTGACATAGACCCATATCAGGGAGGTACTACAAGGTGCTTTAACCTTGAAAGTGGTATGCATTCTCCCTCCTCACATTTACAAACTCATTCTTCAGAGATCTCATATCTGGTCCTCTGAATATCAACAGGTAAGCAAGCACCCTTTGTTCAGAGGGTCTCAAACATTATTCAGCAGCATCTATAAACCTGCCAATCTAATAATGATGACTTTTGTGTCTCCTTTACTTTTTCTGGCAAAGCTCAGCATGTACCTGTGGTTATTCGCAAGTACAAAGCATTCCAGTAATATAGACACAATTATAGTATAAAGTGGCTACCCAGTGATTAGTCTTCTGTTGCATCACAAGTAGAATGCGAAGCAGACCTTCATTTCTTCCATAATGCCATGCTCCATATATACTAGAAGTACTACCCATAGTCATTTAAATGAGTTATGAGGGCGCCAGCACCATAGATATCTGTGGAGACGAGACATTCTTTTTCTTAATGTCAGACAGCCTGAAAGTTGTTTAAACACAACATCTTTAAAATGTGACTTCCTGAATGAACTACCACAACATCAGAAGTCATTCCACAGTGATGATAAATATGAAATACACCTTGCAAAGCAGAGGCAAATGTCATTATTGAGAAACTTCCAACTTTCCAAGACTTGGGGGCAATAACCTTGCCAGAAGAGCCAAACACAGTTTGATTTTCTACCCTGAACCTCAATGAAAATATTTTTAACTCTCCCAAGAAAATGGCTGATGCATTTGCAGAATATTTTGCAAAAAAATAGTCTCCTCAGTTTTACCCCTCTACTTTCATTCCAAAACGTTGGAAGCATTTTTTCTTTCTCCCCAATGTATGGGGTCTCTGATTGTGTAGCTATATAAAATTAACAAGCGAGTTAGAGAAATTCTGTCTAATGGTTCTTCTGGTCTCGACCTAAAATTCCTTTTTGTATGTGATGTCTTTATTGCTCAACATCTGAAACACATTATTAATACCTTCCTTCAGTCAGGAACATTTCCTGAAACCTTGAAACTGGTTGTCATTCCTTTGCTAGACTATGGTGGTATTACCAACTTAGTCTTCTGGATGAATGTATTGCTGTCATGTATGACCAGTTTTCTAGAAAACCCCATATCACTGCAGTACATATGGTTGTGTCCCATACAGAATCTTGTAACTTACTGTGACTTCAGGAAAGATAGGAACACCATCACTGCTATGGTGTTTGGCAGTAATTTGGTTTCTAAGGCAGTGGCTGAAGGCAAGCTTACTAAGCATTTTTTCTAGATTTAACCAAATCACTTAACTCCAGGATTTGCATTAGGTGTTCCAAAGTAGTGTAACAGTTGCATTGTACTTCTTGTTCATTGTTTGTACAAAATGAATGTATAATCTCTGAGAGATTTCAATTTTTAAGAAATGTGGAGGTAAATCTCTCGCACCAGCCTATTATTAAGGATTGTACTTCTGCAATACCACATTAATCAAAACACAACATTAAGCTCATAACACATGCTGAAGCTGTAAAGGAAAAAGTGCCAAAGCCTCCTAAAATACACAGTAAAAGATCAGTCTTGATCACACAAATCAACACCTGCTCTTCCTCCCCTCAGACATACAGCAAATCCACTCAGCATCTCTGAGTCACCAAGAAACCTGTCATAAGCCCATAAGGCCCACTAAATCTGCTTCCACATAAGGAAATGATTTAGTCATTGCTGACTGTACAGTTGTGTACAGACTCATATTTATCAAACTGATCAAGGGCAGGATGGCTGCAAGCTGCTTTTCCTGGCAGGATCCATGTAGCCACAAGGGCCTAAAGTCCTTAGAAACAGATATGGTTATGACCTAGTGGTGGCCTATGTGGAAGTAATTGACTTGAAGTACTCCTCCCAGGGGTGCATGCAGATAGGCATAATGGAACTTAACTCTTCAAGTGTTAGAGGCAGAAAGACACTGGTCTTAACTGGTATATTGCCTTCAGCATGAATAATTTGCTTTGACATTTGGTTTAGTTAGTGTACTGACATACTGAGGTGGTTGAGTATGTGTCAGACTGGGGTGAGATGGTTAATCATTTTTCTGTTTGTGAGCAGAACTCGTTATGAATGGAGCCATCTATACTGAGCCAGAAGATATAGCAAACCGATGGGCCAACAAATTCAGCTTCAACTTTACCCCTCTCCCACCATGAACTTTTCCTCAGGATATACCAGCAAATATAACTCCCCCTGCTGCCACTAGGGAGGATTTCCTTAATGCTCTCTATAAAACGACAAACACTGCATCAATGGGCTCAGGTAATAACCCAGGATGTCCTCTAAATAGCATGAAACATGATCTATCAGGCTGTCTGGAATTACTATTTAACTGTAGCCTGCAAACCGGCTTTGTGCCTCATGAATGGAGAACAGCAACACTCATGCCTCTGCACAAAGGTGGGACCCTGGAAACTATAGATCAGTAAGTCTCACTAGTTTCATATGCAAAGCCGTTGAAAAAAGTATAATGGAAATGATGACATAGGAAACATCCAGACACTGGACCCAACCAATTTGGTTTTGTCAAGGACAGGTCATGCCTACTTGTTGTTGGACTTCTTTGAGAAGGTCACCAAAGCAATGGATGAAGGCAAAATGGTTCACACTGCTACCTTGACCTGGCCAAGGCATTTGACACAGTACCCCTCTCCAGCATTGTTGACTAATTCAAGAGGTTGGGTACAACCCTTATGTCACCCGGTGGATAGACAACTAGCTCACAGACTAGACCCTGTGGAGTTCACCTCTTCAAAGAGGCCAGTCACAAGCAGAGTCCCTCAGGGATCGGTCATGGGACCGCTTCTTTTTGGCATTTACTTCTCTGAAGTCAATGCCAATGTCAAAGTCCTCTTTCTGACTAAATTTGCAGATGATTGTAAATTAGGAGCTCTCATTGAATCCCCCACTGACACAAATATTCTGCAGGAAGGGCTGACACAGATGTATAGGTCATTTCAGAGCCGTGGACTAAAACTGAATGCCAAGAAATGCATAATAGCATTCTTTGTGAAGTCACCCATGCCTGGTAACTATCATATTGACAACGCACCCTTAAGAGTTGACCCAGTAGTCAGGGTACTCTCATAGACAGTAATCTAGCCTTTGACAATCCTGTATCTACAGTATTGAGGAAATCATTATATGCTGTGCAACTTATAAACAAAACTATGGCATCTATGTCCAAGAAAGTCAATGTTCTGCTGTATTCCAAACGGTACAATGCCCCCTTTGGTATGTACTTAACCTGGCATATCCTACAGTTGGAACATCCACAGAGGTTTGGTGCAGCGGTTAGCATTGCCACCTCATAGCAAGAGGTTTTCTGCTTTGATCCTCGGCTGGGGTGCCTTCTGTGCGGAGTTTGCATGTCCTCCCTGTGATCGCGTGGGTTTCCTCCGGGTGCTCCGGTTTCCTCCCACATCCCAAAGATATGCTGTAGGTGGATTGGACACTCTAAATTGGCCCTAGGTTTGAGTGCATGCATGTGTGCCTTCTGTGGAAGGTTGGGTGCTGGGCTGGCAACTCAACACCGTAAAACTCCACTGCCAATCATGAGCGGACAGGTGATATGCTGTGGCGACCCCTAACCGGGAAAAGCCAAAAGAAGAAGATGATGGAGGTTTCTCACTAAAAGAATACAGGGGTAAGTAACATGTCCTGTATGAACTGCCTCAGGTTCCTATACCTGCATTCTGTCTCCTACAGGATGTTGAGGGGAGATGTTTGCCTGGCATACAAGGTACTGTCAGACCCCACGTTGATGGAACTCCTGCATATCTGCAAAACAAAACTGTACCAGAATTACACATTCTAAAGACTAACTTGCCTGTGATATCAATAGGACCTTCTGGTTATACAGGTATGTATCCCAGAGACTACTGATTCTCTGGGACATGTTCCCCATCTATGTAAAACAGAGTTCCTCCCTAACCCAATTGAAAGTGCAGTTGGATGGGAACTGGAAATTCATCCCTGGTGTGGCACCTATGTCTCTAATGGACACAGGCAGCCTGTAAATGGTTCATCTCCCAAAGCCCCTGCTTACACTTAGCAAGGGTAACAGAACTTGACAGAAGTTTGAGATGCATGGCTAGGCTTAAAAAAGGCACTTGTGGTAGTTAGCGTAGGAAACACCTATGAAACTATACTGGCTGAAGCCTTTGCTGCTCCCAAAGTGCTGTTCTGTAGACAGCCCTTCTACTGGCATCTATATCATATAATTGACAGCTTAGATTGTCGAATGCGTAATCATCGACACCTAAGCATTGAAACCTTACAATATCGAATGGTCACATGCGCATATTCTTTCCTTGGGAAAGAATTCACTAGGCCATCCAGAAACAAAATAAACAAGAAAACCCAAACATAGTGGGGGGCTGTGCCCCCCACACCCCCTAACTAAATACACCAACTCCAATATCACTCTGCATTGGGGAAAGGGCAAATCCCCAATAACGGCCAAGTGAATACTTTCCCGAGGAAAGAATTTGCATATGTGGTCGTTCGCTATTCTAAGCTTTCGACGCTTTGGTGCCGATGTTTAAGCATTCGACAACCTAAGCTGTCGATTATGTAATAGGAACCTTTCTACTGGAATTCTAACCTAGCTTTTCCCAGACTTGGATACACACATTGAGAGCTCAGCAGTGTATCTTTTCATCTCCCCATGGTAGAGCACCTAAGGTCACCCCCCCCCCAGCGTGGGAAACAACTAGGTCATAAATGTACTTTTAATGAATGGATAGAAGGCCCTTAGTGACACCACGAATCCTAGCTACCAAGAGACAGCTAACCATCATCCTGTTATTACAATAGTGTCACTTTAACTTGGACATTGGTTTGAATGGCCTCCTGCTCTGAGAGACTTATGAGTATAGTTATGTATCCTCAAATTAGGAGTGAGGAGTGGGAATAGTCAATGCAGGTGAATATATATATCTGTGTAGAGGCTACTTGGCAAACACACATGCTTTGTGAAGAGAGGGGAAACCCTTCGCTGCAGCATATTGCATATTTCCTCTTTTCATCCCCGATATGCTGGGTGCATCCTGGTATAAGGCAGCATGCCACAATCTCAAATCACCTCTGATGGCTATCTGAATTATGACCCCTCTAGGCCGATCCTTATCCAGCTGGTGGGGAATGAATGGGCTGATGATCAACAGGCAGCAGGGGTAAAAAGGGAGGGAAAAAAACATTTATAGCAGAAATATGACAGGAGAAGAACAAAACAACATGCATCAGATAAGGATAACTGAACTAGTTCAAAATAATACAGTAACAGCACAACTTACAGCAGCAGGGCTGGAAGAAAGTAGCAAAAAATAGTATTATTTGGATAAGCATAATAGAACCAGTTCAAAATAACGTGCTATGGAAACAATTTATAACAGCTCAAAGACAGTAACATGTAGCAAAGCATCTTACAACAGCAAAACAGGAGTAGGGGGACTAAAACAAACACATTTTATTTTTTGTATTTGTCTTCCATGGTAGAGCACTAATCTCCATGGACCTATATCAGATTCAGGCATGGGAGCACTGTCTAAACAGATAAGGATAATGGAACCAGTTCAAAATAACACACACTAAAAAAAATCTTGTAAAAGTACAAGTAAAATAAATTAACAAAGTAGAAAAGTAAGTTACAGCAGCAAAACAGAGTGGGGGAAGTAAAACAGAATGTAAACTAGATAAAGGTAATAGAACCTATTTGCAGTTACAAAGCAACAAATAACATGTAGGAGGGGAAAAACAAGACTAATGCATTTATTAGAAAATCAAATGGAATCCAGTTCAAGTAAGCATAGTACTGTGACTTAAGATTAGTGACATAAAATAGAAAGGAAATTCAACTATTAGGTCAAATAATATAGTGAGTAATGCAGGGAATGGAATTACTTAGGTTATTTAATACAATGATTAGTGCAGATGGATAAGTAATACAATATGGGATAAATTATATCAGATAAAATGTGTTACAGATAGTTATTTGAAACAGTTTGATAAGTAACAGATCCAGTTAAATAAGTAGTAGAACCAGTAGAATAAGTAAAAACAATGTAGATCTATAGATTAAGTGAATTACAAGGATAAGACTGAAAAGGAACTTAATTTGCTGTTGCAAAAGTATATGAAAGGTTTTACGAGGCTTTGATTTCTTGGAATGTGAAAATAAAAACACCTACTAGGTAGTGTGAAGTACAGGCTACCACAGTGCCACACGTAGTACAGCTAGTCCGGTTCCACATGAAAAATAAGCTTGAATGAAGAAGTCTTTGCCTTTTTATTTAGGGGCTTGATAGTGCAGCTCATGGCGGTGTATTGCAGCTCAGTACTGAAGTGTACAAGGTCCACGCAATGGTGCTGAATATAAAATAAAGAAAATCAAACCGTTAACCCATTAAGACACGCACAGGACAGCAGTCCATGGCATACTAACATCTAAACCACTCTATGTTTCTGTTAAAAGTTTTGGTCCAAGACATCTGTGCAGTGGCTATTTAATCTAGGAAACTTACTATAAATGCACATTACAATTTGGGCATTTCAGTCTAGGGCTAGTCTTGGCTTTGATAGAGCTGTTGTAGTATGATTAATACCTCTTAACCTCTTGGTAAAAGAAATCTGGACAAAGCCAAAAATAATGGTGGTACAAAGGCCCAAGAAAAGAGACATATTTTAAATATTGCTCATGCTTAAAAAGTGGCTAGAATAAAAGGATCTTTGTTGCCATGCATTTTCTAAGGGATATGAAGTCTGAAACAACGTTTGCCATTATTTAGTGAATTCAATCCTCACTGATTTGCCAGAAAACCACTAATTTTATGAGGAACAAAAAAATATGAGGCAAAAATCTGGACACTGTGAAAATCTGGTCATTTGAGAGGTATGGTATGAATTAACCAGATTGTTTTGCTTTTCAGTACTAGGGGATCATCCTTAATGAATGTTAAGCACATTCTGAATGAGATTCCTTTATGTCTTGTTACAGAATCCTGGGGTAACAAATGTTAAAAGTGTCTCATCTGGCAGATGTATTTTTCCTTTTCTTCCAAGCCGTCAGAGTGTAGCTAGTGTTTGTTGTTCCTTTCCTTCTTAGCTTTTCCATTTTCTTACATTTTATTCACTGCAGCCTAGTAGTGGAATGTGTGGAAAAACTGCCTAGGTTGACTTATTTGTGATTTCTGCAGGGTGAGATATTCTTCTTGGGGGGGGGGGGGGTGCAGAATTGATGTTAAGAACCTGATACTTGAGAATGCTCTTAGAGGTCTGCGGTTACAGTAAATTTCTATGTTAAAGCATTTACAATACTTAACTACATGTGGTGTTTTTTGGGTTTTTTTTCATTTTATTTGTTGTGATCAGAACATAGAAAGTGTTTCCCTGTTTAACAACAAAACCAGAGTGTCTGACATGTACATTCAGTTGTGTGTCACTTGTTAATATTACTGGCAGCTTTATTAATATGAATGCTTACATTTTAGTGTGTTTTATGACTTTTGACATTATTACTGTAATATGATTTGAAATTTTATGATGAATCCTGTTGGAGCTTAATTGAATCATAAGCAGTTTTTTTTTTAATTGTGTTGATTTAATTAGTATTAATTTTTTAGATTTTTTTTCATTGATTAGCATCCATTCATCCATTCTCAACCCCTTTTCCCATTTTTGCACTAGGGGACAGGGTGTCACTTCAGCAGTGGCAATCATCTGGAGCCAATGTTTACACTGCCGGGATTAGCATGTAATTTGTTAATTAAGTGTATAGAAAAGAGAAAATGCAGATAACCAAAGAAAATAATATATCATTTGTAATTGCCATATTCCCTAGAGTTAATGCAGTCCTCAGAAGTGTAAAAATTTATTCCATTGAGTATAATAGTGAATTGTTGGACTGAAAGCATTCATTATTTACCTTAAAGTTGAATTGTCCTTGTTATGCCTTCTGCTACTCGCACATTAAATCCACTTTTCATTTTTTTAAATAACTTGATGTAAGTGTACCATATTGTGATTTTCTCCCCATAGTGTATCTAACTAAATCCCAATTCTTAACTGTAAATGACAGTTTTACATGCACAATGATGGTAATTTTCTGTTGGACAACTTGCCTGCTACCACAAACATTGAGCAATGGCTGTGCAACTTCTTAGTGTTACTGAGTTACCTCTTGTACTTGGATCGATGGGTTTGTTAATAATTCAGGGGATGTTTTCATAGATTAATTCATTGCCTTTGCTAATATTGATTTATATTTTAGATCTGCTGTGGCTCCATCCAGAAAGAAACAAACCGCAAAGAAACAAACCAGTTCAAAGATCTTGGTACGAAATGTTCCTTTCCAGGCAACTGTTAGAGAGATTCGTGAGCTGTTCAGGTAAGAGAGGAGTCACAAGGCGTATTTCAGCAGTAAGTGTTATTAATAATGAATGGGACAGTGTTTAATTATTCCCATTTCATTAATATTTTTAGTCATGAATATTCATTCATGTCATATAAATGTGTGTGCCTGACAGACAGCTGCTGTTACTTCAGAAACATTTCTTAAGTGGGTTTGACCATTTCAGAAATTCTGAACTGGGACTAGTCAGTGGAATTATCGTTTTTCATTTAACCTGAGGAAAAAAGTGACTTACGACTGTCACATTGTAGGAGCTGCATGCATTCATGGATCCATACTTTTTTTTTTGGGCTGGGTTTCATCATGCTTATTGAAAAAAAATCTCTCAATATTTCCACACATCACATTGGCAAATTTTCTTATAGAAGCTTTTGAAGGGCTGTGTCCCTATTTCGTACTCCTATTTCTGTGTATTAATAAATCCCAATTCTTAACTGTAAATGACATTTTACATGCACAATGATGGTAATTTTCTGTTGGACAACTTGCCTGCTACACAAACATTGAGCAATGGCTGAACTTCTAGTGTTACTGAGTTACCTCTGGTACTGGACATGGGTTTGTTAATAATTCAGATTTCAATAATTAATCATTGCCTTTCGTCAATATTTATATTTTAAAGCTTGGCAAAATCCACAAACAAACAAACCCAAAGAAACAAACCAGTTCAAAGATCTTGACCAAATGTACCTTTCCAGGCAACTGTTAGAGACTTACCTGACGCGCAGACCAAGGCATTATTCAGCAGCCCAAATATTAATAATGAATGGGACAGTGTTTAATTTTCCATTTTTAATATTTTGTTTAGTCATGAATATTCATTCATGTCATATAATTGCTGCCGCACAGCTGCTGTTACTTCAAAACATTTCTAAGGGTTTGACCATTTCAGAAATTACCTGAGGACTACTAAGTGGAATTATCGTTTCATTTAACCTGAGGAAAAAAGTGACTCCTGCACTTGTCAGGAGCTACATGCATTCATGGATCCATACTTTTTTTTTTGGCTGGGTTTCATCATGCTTATTGAAAATCTCTAATATTTCCACACATCATCTTGGCAAATTGTTCTTATAGAAGCTTTTCTGGGCTCCATTTCTTCATTTTCTGTCAGTATATATTATATATATATATATATATATATATATATATATATATATATATATATATATATATATATACTAAGATGTACAACTGTCTTGCCATCCCAGGTTATGGTGTTGCGCTCTTCTGTGTCAAAGGTGAGGATAATTTTGCCTAAAAGAAAAAAAGAGAGCAAGTTCTGTCAGTCTATGGAACAATACAGACCGATCTTGATTTTAAATACAGTAACAAAATCGTAGCAAAAGCTAATAATCAGAAACTAATATCACTGTTAATCAGATAATAGTATCAGCTATTGCTAAAATAATGTTCCTAGGGAAATTTAGTTTTGTGCTACTAAAAAGCGATCACAGTCTTACAATACTGTTGCAATTAATTATATCAGCATGTTATTCTTATCTATTAAAAAAAGGGTATTTTGTTAAGTTATGATGCAGCTAAAGCATGTGATCCAAAAATAATTATGATGGCTTATCTGAGCAACATGTAGTGCAAGCCTTCCCTACACATGCTTGAGATAAAATTATTTGAACGTCAGTAGACCACAGGAAAAAAAGACGATTTTTCTAATAGGAGATTGTTGCCGGTGCAGTTTCTAATTGTGCACCAACAATAATTTGCTTCTTTTGAGAGATTTTTCCCTTGTTCAAGTTGGTGTGATGGTGGAGTTGGTATATATAAGTTTGGAGGGAGGGGGCTTGCATCCCACATTGGGGTGTGCTAAAAGAAAGAGTTTTACCCTTTTAGATTTATGGTGCTTTTTTTTCATTTAGAATGTCGATTTTCAGGAAGTCAGCATTTCATAGTAGAACCTTGGCTTGCATTGCAAGCTCCTTATCTTGGGTCATAGGCCTCTGTTTCTTTATGCGGATAGCAACACCTCTCTTCCACACAGATTTGTAGATAGGGTGGGGCAAAGGGGACAGCTGCACTGGGTGTTAAGTGTTAGGGGATGCACTTGGCAGATGCAGATCAGTCTTCATTACATAACTGGCATTCAGAAATTAATGCTGGTATTGCATTTGCTGTCAGGACTGAAGCACATTAGTACTCTGTGTGCAGCAGAAACTGTAGCAGCTGCTTGCTCCAGTTATTCATTCATAGGTAAGTGCTAGGCTAGCTGCATTAATTCATTTTTTTTTTTTAAAGTTCAAAGGGAAGTGCCGAATCAGAGGAAGGCAGCAGGTGCCAGCAAAAATACTCTCAAGTCTTCTTCAGGTGTCAGACAAGGCTGGTCATTGCCCATGATACTGTTTATCTTGGCACTGAACTCCCTGTTATGTAAGTTGCCAACGTTATTAAACGGACTTTGGCTAGGCAAATAGACTTTGTCACTAATAGCACATGAAGATGATCTACAAGTAACCAGGGAGTATGAGCATTATAAAAATTCTTTAATAAAAGTGTTTCAAAAGAGTGCATATGATGGAACTGTAAATTTATTAAAGTCACAAAGAATGTTGTTTTCCTGGGTGCCCTAAATAACAAGTGGAGGATAAAATTCCAATCACCAAAGAACTGAAATTTTTTGGTATATGATTCCTCACCTTAATCAAGAAAAAACGTGCTTGTTAATTTTAAGAAAGCCCAAAAGAATATTAAATTCAGACTACAGGATTTTAGAAATACATTTTTTTAAATACTGGAGTAGTACATTTAATAAAAACCTTTATTTTATCTTAAAATGTATTTTCCTGTCTTCATTGAATAGGTATGTAGGATTCTAATAAAATACACATTTTTAGATGTGGAATATTCCATTTTTGCATTCGTGTGGAACCCAGAGAATGTCCTGGAAGACTTTGAGTAAACCTTTCAAACAGGGTTTTCCATTACATGGCATAGATTATTATAATAAAGCAATAATTTAAGTATTTATGTTCCTTCCATTCCCAATAAGAGTATAGAGAGATTTTTGCAGTAATATTCCATTTCGCAACTGGAAGACTTTAATACTGTTTCTTTTTTTCTATATGCCATTTAAAAAAAATGTAGGCAGCATGTAAAAATATTGGAATAATATATGACAGGATTGCAGCATCATCATTCCTCTTGCATTCTGTTAAAATTTTCTTTTTGGGAATAAAAGCTGAATTCTCATTGACAGAAGCTTTGGAAGGAATACAGGCATGTCCCCCCCCCAAAAAAAAAAAGATGATGAATTTTCATTAAATAAGAGGCAGATTTTTTGTCAGCAATAATAGGAATCTTTTCTTTAAAAAAAAAAAAAAAGAAGCTAGTCAAGAATGTTTTCAATTTCTGAGATGTTGCAGTTCTGTAGTTTTTCAGTGGGCACTGTATGACTTAATAATTTGATGAATATTAATAATAATTTCCAGCCAAAGGATATATTTGGAGTTTTCAGGAGTGAATGGAACCCTGTTGTCTCTAGGGTGTTGCGTAAAATCTGGATATGTCCATTTAAGTGTTTGACACTGCACTGTTTATCATTAAAGTACAAGATTTTGCAAAATTGGTGCCACATTAGATAAATGAATGATGGACTTCATCTAGTGTTTTATATAGAATAAATGTATTTATGGAGCATATATATGGTCAATAGTTACCATCTTACCAACTATTAAACTAATAAATGTTTAGATAGAAAATTTGATCGACAGGCAATGAATCCTTAAGAAAAATGTTAATGACTCCATTGTATATTTGTTGTTCTATGGAGATGATAAACTAAAATATATAATTGTCTAATCAATGAAAAAACTCGCAGGAGAGTATGGGAAGTTTTGAGTTTGAAAGTTGCTTTACCACCTTCCTTTTTGGTTAATTATTTATTTTTTTGTAATAAA